>NC_061488.1:224065-254065 GCF_022539355.2 Hippoglossus stenolepis
ATGGAGAATGTGTCCATCCCTGACGGTTCCCTGCCGGTCTGCAACGACTCTGTGGACTTCTACTCTCTCATGTCAGGAAACCGCTCTGACCTGAACTGCACCCTTCCCTCTGAGTTCTATCTCTACGCTGACCTTTACATTATCATCCCCATCATCTACTCGGTGATCTGTGCCGTGGGACTGACGGGCAACACGGCTGTCATCTACGTGATCCTCAAAGCTCCCAGGATGAAAACTGTCACCAACATGTTCATCCTGAATCTGGCCATCGCGGACGACTTGTTCACTTTGGTTCTTCCGATCAACATCGCCGAGCACTTGTTGCACTACTGGCCTTTCGGTGAGGTTTTGTGCAAAGTCATCCTCAGCATCGATCATTACAACATCTTCTCCAGTATCTATTTTCTGACGGTTATGAGCATCGATCGTTACCTGGTCGTCTTGGCGACAGTGAGGTCCAAGCGAATGCCTTACCGCACCTACCGAGCAGCCAAAATCATCTCATTGTGCGTCTGGATCCTCGTCATCCTCGTCGTTATGCCTTTCACTGTTTTCGCGGGCGTCTACATAAACCCAAACGACGAGAGAAAGAGCTGCGTCCTCAGCTTCCCCAGCCCTGAGAGGCTGTGGTTCAAAGCCAGCCGGATCTACACACTCATCCTGGGCTTTGCCATCCCAGTGTCTACCATCTGCATCTTATACACCATGATGCTCTACAAGCTGAGGAACATGCGGCTCAACAGCAATGCCAAGGCACTGGACAAGGCCAAGAAGAAAGTCACCATCATGGTGTTCATAGTTTTGGCCGTCTGCTTGTTCTGCTGGACCCCGTTTCACCTCAGCACCATCGTGGCCCTGACGACGGACCTGACGACCACGCCCCTGCTGATCGGGATCTCTTACTTCATCACCAGCCTGAGCTACGCCAACTCCTGCCTCAACCCGTTCCTCTACGCCTTCCTGGACGACAGCTTCAGGAAAGCCTTCAAGAAGATGTTGGAATGTAAACCGGCCTGAATGTTTGATGGTGCGACGCGTGAAACCTGCTGCGGACGTCGAAGGGACGAACTGAGCGAGTGCAGACTGACTGAAAGACTGAAGCTCAAATGTGATGCAGCTGTGACTGTTGGGTTTGCTGAAGCTGCACTGGGCACGTTGTTTGCACATGATGGCAGCATCTAGCTAAAATAAATCGATACACATTCAAACTAAATATAATGCACATGACATTCGTCATGTGAGACTATAAATGCTTTTATTGCACAGGACAGAAACACATCAGAACATTGCTGAGTCCAGTTTCGTGGCTGTTCTTGTGTCACGCTTGAATTTAAATCATCATTTCCTGTGGGCGAAGTCCGTCGGACCCAGTGGAAGCTAATTGAAAATCACTTGTATGAGGCAGGGTGGTGTTAAAGTCACATCTGGAATAAGTTGGATCTTTAAAGAATTTGCCATGTGCAGCTTTTTATGTCCCTGAGATAAAAGGACGTATTGTCAGTTGACAGAAGTGCAACAG
The DNA here is from genome assembly GCF_022539355.2 of Hippoglossus stenolepis. Lineage (NCBI taxonomy): Eukaryota > Metazoa > Chordata > Actinopteri > Pleuronectiformes > Pleuronectidae > Hippoglossus > Hippoglossus stenolepis. The sequence continues at coordinate 225,585 of NC_061488.1, forward strand.
GGAAGGAGAGCGAGCGACAAACAGTGATGACATTTAAAAAGAAAAGGCCTTAATCATTGTGTCCCGGGAACCTGAATAACCTTCAATCGGATCGTTTTACAGGTTCAAGCCAAATTTTAAATGTCAGACTTTTTCATGATGGTTAAAAAACAAATCCAATTACGAGGCAGTGAGGCGAGGAGGGTCGTGACCTTAACTGGACTCAGAACAAACATCTGTGAGGGCCCAACATCTGCTGACAGAGGTCAACACTGATCTGCATGCTGTCAATCAAATCCACAGAGTGAGTGTGACACGTCAGAGGAGAAATGTCGTAAAACAATCTGCCCTTAAAAGAAAAGTCTGAATGTGATGCATTTTGTTGAAATCAAATTTTAAGGTTAACAATATAAATATAAATACATAATTGTAAAAGTCTGTAAATGAGGACATTTGTGAATAATGATGTTCTGGGACACGTTTCCCTCAGAACCCTGACAACAGTCCTGTCGTCTGATATGAGACGTGGGACAGGAGGCGAAAGTCTTTATTCTTTTTGTCAGCTAGCTTTTGTCGCCCCCTGTTGATGACATGCCGTCATTACCTGAAAATACAGCCAGTTCACCGACTTTCATCTGTACATGTTATAATAATCTTTTTATTTTTGATTCCCGGCCATTCACTCACAGCTTTTTTTAACAATAGCAACAATCCATTGAGATTCACAATCATAAGATCACAGACACAATAGTGAAGAGAGGAATGAAAGAAAGGCTTCTCTGTGTAAAATTATATACAGTATAAATATATGTAAAACATATGTGTGTGTGTATGTATATATCCAAGGTGTATTTATATGTCGGTGAAATAAAATGCAAAGGATCAAAAGTATAAGAATCATGTTATAAAAATGCTATAAACAAAAAAGTAATTCACACATTGATCCCAAATGAATCTGATGTTTTCAGTATATAAAGATTAAAAATGAAATGATGAAGCTCGACCAAACAAGGTGAGAAAGTGCAGCTGAATATATCAGTTGAATGAGGTAATGAGTATTTCTTAGTGTTGCAAACTTTATTGCTGATTAAATTTGAAACACGTCAGTTTGCAGCAGTGATTTAAAAACCTTGTGAATCAAACAGTTTGTACGAAGGCTGTGACTGCAACAACACAACTATTCCTGTAAATAGTCAAGTGGCTGATAAACTGAACAGAGCTGCCTCATTAAAACCTCAGTGTGTTGTCACGGTGATGTAAAGTCAAATATGCTTCATCAGTAGAACTTGTGTCACTCGTGTAAAATTATATAAGATTTGAGTTGATGACTTTGAATCATTGTCTTTTATGCAGCCTGTGATATATTTAGGAATCATGGCATTCATTTAAATATTAAATAGATGTGTCTTTTCCCACCAGTATTTTTTATTTAAAATCAGAGTCGCTGTATTTGACAAACACAATAAACATACAGAAATTAGTTTTCATGAGAATGGTTCAAAAACATTGCCTTGCCTTAAAAAGTTCAGTTATTGTTGTTATCAGCATCGTCTGTGGTTTGTGGTTCTTTACATCAGCTGAAGACATCAGAAACAATCTGTGTCCAGGACGTCCTGACGCTGAGTCGGGTGGAAGGAACCTGAGATGATGCAGAACTCACAACGTGGAGCTGATTTACTGTGAACTCAAAGTTATAATCATCATGAAAAGTAAGACATCTGTGAGAATCATATGTTCCATTGAAATTAAGTCAGACGTCAGCAATTGTAAATATAAAGGATGTTATATATTCAATAAAATATTTCATAATTTTCTTATTTTCAATAAATCCTCTGGAGTCAACAATGTAATAAACCTCATTAAATCTTATTTCTCTGAGCTTTACCTTCATATCACACTTGATTTAGCTTCGGTCCTAAACACACCTAACACTGACCTGCTGCTCCACATAAAGCAGCACAATCAATCTGAGAATATAGAAACGCTGCTATGAGGTTCATCTGCCGGACAGAAATCAGCTGACTCCTGAAGTGACGCACCTCCCTGTCTCCCTGTCTCCCTGTTGTCTCAGACTAACTTCTGTAAGGAGACGGTTCTATGAGACGAGCAGTTTGAACTTCTTCCTTCAGCTGTAAACTCAATTCTCTATCTGCACATGTTAGCTCAGCATATTAACTTCAGTATCAGTGGTGTTGCACTTCATCTTTAGAACAAGTGTGTACTTTTGCATTATTATTATTGTTATTACTATGACCGAACATGCACTTCACGTTTTACATAAATATAATTGACAATAAATCCATATGAACATTAGATACACAAAGAACATGACGTTTACTACACTCCAGTACAAAAAAAGGCACATAACTCAAACTCAAAAGCAAAAATATGAAATCTAAAATATTTCTGTCATGTCACTTCCTGTTGAATCTGTAATTTGACTTCTTTCTTTTTCTTAGTGATGGAGAGTTTGTATCTGCGCCATCTTCCTCTGTCACTACTTCTGAGTTTTAACAGGAGCTCAAGGCTTCAGAGAGAGGGAGCGCCACCAAGTGGTCACTTTGACACAATGTTCATTACAGTTATTGTGATGAGGCAGTTTAGTCACTAGAGGGCAGTGTTGGTCCTACGTGTTTGTGTGTTTGAGTATGTGTGTCTGTTTGTGTACACGTGTGTCCATATGTCTGTGTCCATGTGTGTGTCTGTGTGTCTGTGTGTGTGTTTTTTTCCTTTTGTCCAATCTCACATTTGAAGGAAATGTCTACAGTGTTTTTAGTACAAATTATTTTCGAATATACCTAATGAATGAATTTATATGTTGAAATATTATTTTATTAAAACATGAATCTGTTTGTGTTTTGCTGGATGTGAAGTGATACTGTGAGATGATTGGACGTTATCTTCATGATTGTTTCAGTGATAACTCTGTTTCATCCTGTACAGAGGAGCAGCTGTGGAGCTGAGGCTGTTTGCATCATGTTGTTTGTTCGTCCACGTGCATGTTCCTCACAAGCACTGACCCTCCATCCACCTCTCTAACAAACAGCCACAGTCATCAGTCACATTTTGGAAACACATCACAACATCTGCGGTTGGTTCAGTATCTCCACTCTGCAGCTGAACGGTGACAGAGACGTGCTCATGGTTATGAGATCAGCAGCAGCTTCATGAAGCTGATGTTCGATGGATAAAACCTTTAACAGCTCATGTGTACTACTGCCCCCCCCTCCTGGCAGGTCTACCTGCTGCTGCCATCCGACCTCTGCAGCTCATCCAGGAAGCAGCAGCTCCACTGGTCTTTAACCTGAGTTCACTCACACTCCCCCGCTCCCTTCACTGGTTACCAGTAGCTGCCCGCATCCGTTTCAAGACTCTAGTACTTGGTACCGTGCTGTGAACGGATCGGGTCCAGTCTACATCCAGGACATGGTCAAACCTCACAGCCCGTCCACTCCGATCTGCATCAGCCAATCAGCTGCTCCCTCACTGCGAGGGACAGCTGTCACTCAACAACATCACAACGTTTCCTGTCCTGGCTCCTAAACGGTGGAACCAGCTCCACATGGACATCAGGACAGGAAGTCCTCACATCTCCCTCCAGACTGAAGACACGTCTCTTCAGACTAAAGCTTGGATAAAAAATAAAAATAAAAAAGAATAAAAAATAAAAAAGTAGCGCTTTTGGGTTTCTTTATCAGTGAATCAGTGTTTGCTCCTGATCTGATCGTAACATGTTTGACTTGATGATGCAAACAGACTCTGAGCTTGAATCTTTTTATTTACTGCTGCAGTTTGTGTTGATGCTCGGTCATCAGTCATTTTGTCGGAGCAGTGAGTGTCATTGTAAAATGAGCGAGCATCATTTCAGGAAGTGACACCTGTGATTAAAGAATGATGGATGGTGCAAGGTGAACGCTAACCACAGAGAACAGCTCAGGTTGTTGTGCTGCAGCTTCTCAGTTTGGACACGTCCTCATTCTCACTTGATGGCAACATGCACCTGAAGTACCTGGATGTTTCAACCACAACATTCCCCAGAGAAGTGTGGGACACTTCTCAACAGTCACCATCCGGGTTACATAGCAACAAATGTGTTAAAATGGCGGCTGAGGAAGGAGGACATGTTGTCGGTGCAGATGGAAGCAAAATATCAGCATCCTGTGAAACAGACAGTAAAAACAATAGCCAGCAGATATTCTGGGGGACAATTGAGCTGAGATGGTCCTGACAACGATTGCCCACAGCAGAGAGTGAGAACTCCTTCTATGATTGGCTTTGCAGAGGAAACTGCAACAACACAATGCTCAGTAACTTCCCAACGACATGACAATAAGTTTCTGCTGAAAGATTAGTAATGTTAGAAGTTAGGTTGAAGACTAGAACGTCTAAATGTGTATGATGAGCCAGGGATGGCGGTGTTGTAGCAAACATGGTACTTTAAAGGTACCGACCGAATGACGTCAGTACGACGAGCACCAATTCACATTAAATAAGTCAGTGAGACAGGAAGTAGAATGTGCGGAGTGATGATGTAAGCTGCCTCCACATTTATATTATTTTATATAATATAAATTATTATGAATTATTATATTTGCCTGCTGTTTATTTGTGTAGCGAGCAGCACTTTATTTCTGGGAAGGTGTAAATCAGGTGTTGGTAACTGGAAGCAATGGTCAATCAATCAATCAATCAAATCTTATTAGTATATCTCATATTCACAAATCCCAGTTTGTCTCATGGTCTTTAACAAGGTGAGACGTCCTCTGTCCTTAACCCTCAACAAGAGTCAAACTACTAAAACCTTTAACAGGTAAAGAAGGTAGAAACCTCAGAGACACATGTGAGGATCCGTCTCCCAGGACGGACACAAGTGAACAGATGTCCCGTGGAACAGAGAACATCAGAGAGATCAGAGTATTTACAGCTTTGATTAGAATAAACACTTTGTAGCTGAAGGTCAATGAACTGATGGATTATTGTCAGTAATGGTCGAGTATCTGAGGAGAAATATTATATATCAAGCAGACTTGTTGTGATCATAGTCCACGATCAGGATCCATCACGATCAGGATCCACCATCAAGATCAGGATCCACCACCACGATCAGGATCCACCATCAAGATCAGGATCCACCATCACGATCAGGATCCACTATCAAGATCAGGATCCACCACCACGATCAGGATCCACCACCACGATCAGGATCCACCATCAAGATCAGGATCCACCACGATCAGGATCCACCATCACGATCAGGATCCACTATCAAGATCAGGATCCACCACCACGATCAGGATCCACCACCACGATCAGGATCCACCATCAAGATCAGGATCCACCACGATCAGGATCCACCATCACGATCAGGATCCACCACCACGATCAGGATCCACCACGATCAGGATCCACCACGATCAGGATCCACCACGATCAGGATCCACCATCAAGATCAGGATCCACCACGATCAGGATCCACCATCACGATCAGGATCCACCATCGTCCACAGTCATGATCCACTGCCACCATCAGGATCCACCATCAGCTGCCACCTCGGTCGTGGTCCATCACCACTATCAGATGCCAACACGATACCATTACACAATACCATTACGATCACGATCTGTGATACACTATCCACGATCATAATCCACGATGTGGATCTGCGGACGATAAGGCAAAGGGACTCCGGGGAAGAAGTCAAGTCAGTAACATGTATTGATGAGATATTAATATCTTTGATGTGATGAGGATGGAGAAGAGGAAGGAGAAGCTGGGAAGAGAAGCTCCGAGTGTCATGTGTCCCCCGACCTTCTAGACCTATAGCAGCAGAACTAAGATCTAAGACAAACCTGGACCGGCTCTAACTATAACTTTATCGTAAAGGAAGGTTTGAATCTTCAACGTACAGAGGGAGTCTGCCTCCAGAACTGAAGCTAAGATGATTCCACAGGAGAGGAGCTTGATGCTGAAGCTCTGGCTCCTCCTCTGCTTTAGAGACTTTAGGGACGACAGCCAGTGTAGTGAAGCTAACACAGGAGACATGTGGTCTCTGGTCCTGGTTCTTGTGAGGACACGTGCTGCAGCATTTAGGACAAGCTGCAGAGTCTTTAACGACTTCCTGCTGGAGCCTGAGAATAAGGAATTACAATAATCACGTCTGGATGGAACAAAGGCCTGGACTCGTTCTTCTGCGTCTTTTTGAGATGTTACAGTCCTAGAGATTTGTTTTAAGTGAGAATCAAAGATGACTGTTTCATTGGAAGCAATCATTGCATCATCATTAATTTGCACAAATTGGAATCGATCTGAAAAATAGGATTTAAACCAGTTTAGGGCGGTTCCTTTAATGCTAATGAACTGTTCTAGTCTCTGTAATAAAATGTGATGGTCAATTGTGTCGAATGCTGCACTGAGATCTAACAGAACGAGGACAGACACAAACATCTGAAGCTATTAGAAGCTCATTAGTGACTTTAACCAAGGCTGTCTCCGTGCTGTGATTGGCTCTAAACCCCGACAGTCTTCATATTACTTTCCTGGAGAAACTCTCACAGCTGATTGGCTACAACCTTCTCAGGATTTTAGACAGGAAGGGGAGGTTGGATATTGGTCGGGTAAACCCAAAGTGGCTCAAGTTTAGATACACTTTTCAAGTAAGTTGCAAATTTTCTTTCAGAGAAATTCCAGTATTGCTAGAAACAGCATCATGTTTGCTTGTGCTTTATTTGATTTGAGTCCATGTTTCTTTCCACAGTCAGAGCTGATTATTCCTCAGTGAAAATAAAAACTCTTAGACCACAGCATTGCCTTAATGTTGCATCAGCTTCAATAAACTGCACTTTCTATTCTCAGACCAACTAATGTTCTGTTCTCTCACAGCATCAAATCAAAGTCGCAGGATTCAGTTTGAAGAATAGATCCAGTCAGAAATGGGCAAAAGGCACAACAAGAAAATCCTTCTGAACTTTTACACTCGACAGCATCAAGCATGAAACGAGTCTTTGATAAGTTCAAACCAACGCAGACGTCACTTCCTGTTCAGCGTCCAACCTTTTTACATTTGAGATGAACCTGTGATCTCGAGGAAGCAGAAAGCATTTGTGTGATTGACCAACAAAACCTCAAAATTTAGATAAAAATCTGAAATACTGAAGTACCTTAAAACTCTATTCTAGTTTTAATATACTCCAGATAGAGTGATTGTGGCAGTCGACCTTGCCACGGGGCTCTCGCCACAACAACCAGAGACGAACCTTTCTGTTTTTAACATGTTTATTGAATCCAAACATAAATTCAAACTACAAACTTAATCTCCCTGAGCTTTGCAGCTCAGTAGCTCAGTGTCTCTCTGTCGGCGAGTGTCCCCAGTGTCTGAGTCTCCCCAGTGTCTGTCTCTCCTGAGGCAGCTCCGATGCTGCCTCTTAAGCACGAGGACCAATCAGCTAACAGCTCTCACCTGCGCTGATCGATCCTCTGGTGCAGGTGGGGGGGCTCTCCCAGCCCCCCCACCTGCACAGTGATGATATTGTGTTCACATCTCGAAAAGTAGCTTTTTATTACCGGCATGTAGTCTGGTAATAAGACATCAGAGGTGATTCGATTGTGCTCTGATAGAACAGGATTATGTGGATGTATAATTATATTTGAAGAACTATTAGATGTTTTGACACCATATGACAGAACATGGTCACGTGTGTTGTGACATGACACTGAGTCTAATATCAAAATAAATGTAACACTAAGGAATCATTATTATTGTCAACATGAATATTAATATTAACATATATGTTACAAATATGTCACTTTGTGACATTTGTTTTGAAAAGTGCTCTATAAATAAGGATTATTATTATTATTAAACTATAATAACTCTATCTGTAATCATTTAATGAAGCGTCTTATTGGACAACATGAAGTGTCACATCTATGCTGTCATGTGTTTCATACATCGTGTTTCTAAACCTGTGTGTGCGTTTATTAGTTTCACATTTATGCAAATCATTTTTATACGTCTCTGCTTTGTCTTGGTCTCTGGGAAATGAATCCTACAGATGAATACCTGCATGAACTCGGAGCGCAGGTTGAATTCAAGCTCGGTGGTAAGAACATGGAGCCTTTTGTTCTGACCCACATGGAGTCACAGCACTTTTCATCAAGCTGATCAAAGCAACTCCCACATATCAGCCTTGCTTCATGAAAACCTTTTGTCCAGTTGTTATTCATGTTCATGCATGAAAACGTGTTCAGAGACAGAGCCAGTCAGTCGGAATAATAACAATAATAAAATTATAAATCAATCCTTTATTATAAAAGGTCAAAATAACGAAGGGAACAAAAAGAATGAATCTGAAAGTTTTCATTTGGTTGATAATAACTTTGAAATAATGCAACAACCAGATATTAAACACACAACAAGTAAAATAACAAGTCAAAATGAAATGAAACCTTCATCAAGTCATGGAGGTTGAAATGTGGAAGGTTAAGTTCCTACAAACATTTAGATACAAATTCACACACAAAAAATACAAAATATACCTAAACATAAAAAAACACCTATTTATGTGCACAAAACTCACAATCTAACAGGACGAGGACAGACACAAACATCTGAAGTTACTAGAAGCTCATTAGTGACTTTAACCAGGACTGTCTCCGTGCTGTGATTGGCTCTAAACTCCGACTGAAAGTCTTCACATTACTTTCCTGGAGAAACTCTCACAGCTGATTGGCTACAACCTTCTCAGGAGTTTAGAGAGGAAGGGGAGGTTGGATATCGGTCTGTAGTTGAAAACCTCCGGGTCCAGGGTGGTTGTTTGAGAAGGGGTTTGATTACAGCTAGTTTAAAGGACTGTGGTACATCCTGATGATAATGACAGATTGATTGTGTTCAGTAACGAACTATCAATTAGGGGCAGAACTTCTTTAAGTACTTTTGTAGGAATGGGATCTAAGATACAAGTTGTTGGTTTAGAACATGAGATTATTCTGGTCAGCTGATCAAGGCTGATCAGAGAGAAGCTGTCTAAACAATCGGTAGGATTCTCAGCAGTTTCTGAGATTTCTGTTCTGGATGGTGTATTAGTGCCAGATGAGGGCAGGAGATGTTTGATTTGATTTCTAATCGTTAGAATTTTATCATTAAAGAAGGTCATAAAGATATTGCTATTCAGGGATGGAGGGATACTGGGTTCGGTGGAGGTGTGACTCTCAGTCAGCTCCAGAGCTGAAGAGAAACCTGGGGATGTTTTATTCTCTTCTCTTAGTTTTGAGGAGTAGGCAGCTCTTGCTTTGTGGAGCCTTCTTATGAACTTTAACACTACTCTTCCAGTCTAGGAGATATTCAACACGGTTGCTGGAGCTCCACTTCCTTTCTAGTTTTCTTGATACTTGTTTTAACTCATGTGTCTTAGAATTATACCACAGAGCTAATTTACTATGTTTTACACGTTTCTTTTTTAGAGGCGCTATTGTGTCTAATGTTAATCGTAATGAGTTTACAGAGCTATCGACGAGATGGTCGATCTCAGTGGAGCTCGGGTTTTTAAAGAATTTGTTGTTTATATCGACGGATAATACGGGTTTAAATGTAATCGGAATTATTTCCTTAAATTTAGCTCCAGCACAATCAGGTAGACATCTAGAAAAGGAGTTTTATATTAGTGGCATATATTCTGATAATGAGACATCGAAGGTTATTAAATTATGGTCTGATAGAATCGGATTATGTGGAAGTACTATTAGATGTTAAATTTTGACACCGTATGATAATACAAGGTCAAGTGTGAGGTTACAACAATGAGTAGGTTGGTGAACACACTGACTGAAACGTATTGAGTCTAGTACTGAAATAAATGCTACGCTAAGGCTATCTTTATTATTGTCAACATGAATATTAAAGTCACCAACAATAATAATTTTATCGGTCTTTAGGACTAGGTTTGATAAAAACTCAAAAACTCAGAATAAGCCCCCGGAGCACGGTAAACTACAGCAAATATGATTGGCGGTTGGTGTTTCTTGGATGGGTGTGGAAGACTAAGAACAAGACTCGTCCTTAGTTTCACCCAGACCCCTTAATATAATTATGAAAACTGATTTAAATGCATTGTCCATCTTTAGCCTTCAATACATTCTATTTAATTCAATTCAAAAACTGTGATAAAGGCAGAAAAGATTCATCGACCAACAGCCAGTATTTATGTCCAGACGCCGCTGACATGAAGTGATTTCTGTGCTTCCATTAGTTTAAACCTTGAACTCAGTGTTCCCATCTGTTATATTACATGTCCTCTGTTGATCCAGGTTCATAACAGGGCTTATAACACCACGCTGCATCAACACCGATCAGCAGAATGGATAATGATGATAATGGACAGAAGGAGGAGTGATGGCTGCTGCCACGTATCTGGTATCTGACTGTATTCCTCTGTCTATTTATCCTGTTATCACTCTATACATGTTGAGGCCATGGCCTCTGAGTGCTTAGTTATTTTCTATCACATGTCCTCGCAGCATGTGGATATAACAGAACATCTCATTCTCGCGGAGCGTCAAAAGATAAGTGACGATGCAATCAGGGTCTTTCTCCTGTCTTCATGCAAACGTCCTCTATTTCACATAAAGCCTCTCTGACCTGTTTCTTTCAACCCTTGGTCTTTGCCTCGCTCTCCCTTTCTCATTCTTTCTCACCACCTCCTTCATTTTATGCCTCTTCCCATCCCCCACTGTTTGCCCCCCTCCCACTGCTCCATACATTTCATCTCGGTCTCTCTAGACCTTTGCAGATGTCACCTCTGCAGATCTGCTGCCGGAGACTTCAGCACACGGTGTGAATACTGATCAACAGGAGGTGCATGGATGAGATAAAGGCATCAGAGAGAGAGGTTATCAATATGTCAACTGAGAGTGGACATGCTGCTCTGTCAGTCACTGCAGTGCTTTGAGCTAAATGCTAATATGACCATGTTTGTTTTGTTTAAAGGCTCCAATATTCAGCCCCCCCAAAAACAAGAAAAGACATTTATGTTTCAAATATTTAAAGAAATGTGCATGAGTTTGTTTTGTGACATCTCATGTCTCAGTGTGAGATGATTTGATGAGTTTTAGCTGTTTTGGAGAATTGATTTAATATAGTGGTGTAACTCTAAAAGTTTAGACAGTGATAAGGAACTGATTTGCAAACTATACATTTAAATTAGTTGTTGTCCCAGGGGATCACTGTGGAGAGTGATACACAAGCTGCTTTCAGAGCTGAACTCAGGATAATCTCCTGGAATCATCTGGAGGAGCTGCATGTGTCAACTTGAATGTGAAAACCCTGGATAACATCCGGTGTGATTCAGTGTGGGCGTGTTGATGTCGTCTTTAACACCCGACGGACACAAAACTGAAAACAAGAGGAGCCGTACACGCAGAAGACGAAGACGTCAACTTGGAGAGATGAGGAGATCCAAGAGCTTTTGGAGACGAGGGACGATGTTCATTGTGATCTCCACAGCAGAATTTATACATTACGTCCTGCCTCTGCAATCTGACTGAAGAATCTCCTGCTGCATTCTTCATACAGCGAGACGTTATCAGCGAGACGTTAGCAGCTAGACGTTATCAGCTAGACGTTAGCAGCGAGACGTTAGCAGCTAGACGTTATCAGCTAGACGTTAGCAGCGAGACGTTAGCAGCAAGACGTTATCAGCTGCGTTAGCAGCCAGACGTTATCAGGTGACGCAGCAGCTAGACGTCATCAGGTAGACGTTAGCAGCTAGACGTTATCAGCAAGACGTTAGCAGCCAGACGTTAGCAGCTAGACGTTATCAGCGAGACGTTATCAGGTAGACGAGCAAGACGTTATCAGCGAGACGTTATCAGCTAGACGTTATCAGCTAGACGTTAGCAGCGAGACGTTATCAGCGAGACGTTATCAGCGAGACGTTATCAGCGAGACGTTATCAGCTAGACGTTATCAGCTAGACGTTATCAGCTAGACGTTATCAGCTAGACGTTATCAGCTAGACGTTATCAGCTAGACGTTAGCAGCTAGACGTTATCAGCGACGTTAGCAGCCAGACGTTATCAGCAAGACGTTATCAGCAAGACGTTATCAGCTAGACGTTAGCAGCAGACGCGTCAGCCAGACGTTATCAGCGAGACGCAGCAGCCAGACGTTATCAGCAAGACGTTAGCAGCTAGACGTTAGCAGCAAGACGTTATCAGCTAGACGTTATCAGCTGACGTTAGCAGCAAGACGTTATCAGCTAGACGTTATCAGCGAGACGTTAGCAGCTAGACGTTAGCAGCAAGACGTTAGCACTTAGACGTTAGCAGCGAGACGTTAGCAGCTAACCCTAGAAAAAAAAGAAAAACTGAAATTTGAAATAAAAAAAAAAAGTCAAACCGCCATCTCACTCTATGCTGAGACAAGCTAGCGGGAGCAGCAACGATGGCGAGCTAGATGTGTTTTTTACCCCCCAAACTAAAGAAAACATGGCAGAAAAGCGAAAGAAAACATACTATTTTCATAATGATTGGGAGGAAGAGTTCTTTTTTACGACAGTGAAAGAAAAATGTGTGTGTCTCATTTGCGGGGCAACTGTTGCGACGGCAAAGCGGCACAATGTGGAGCAGTGGTCGCCAACCCGTCGATCGCGATCTACCGGTCGATCTGCCAGTCTTCACTGTCGATCCCCGAACTCTCTGGACTCACTGGCTGTCGTCGCGCCGCAGATCAGCTGTGTGTCAGTTGTCTGTGTGTCGGTTGTCTGTGTGTCGGTTGTCTGTTGTTCACACGCGCTGTGTGTCCGCTACTGGCATCTGAGCTGCTGGTTTATCTCCTTCATTTCCTTCAATACAAGTCGGATTATGTACGAGACTAGATGTCAGGACTCTCCGGTCTGAAGACGAGCATCTTCCGGTCTGTGGATAACAATCAAAGCCCCGTTAGAACAAATGAGTGGATTCAGAAAGTGAAACGCTGGAGTGCTTTTAATTTGAAACGGGTTCGGGAAGTGTTGTAAATACATTTGTGTCATAGACAGATTAACATTTTGGTTCACAGCAGAATAAACAGAGAAAATGATCTTTCACCTGAGTTTTAATGTTTATCTGATGAATTTATGTCACAAACAAATGGTTGCAACACTTTCTGTAAGCCTTTTCAAAATAAAAGCACTCCAGAGTTTGTTAATGATATCCATTCCCTTGTTTAAAAAGGTTTTTTTATTGTGAAATATTTGCGGGAGCGGAAAGATGCACGGCTTCATACTGTGTAGTACTGGTATTTATTTGGGTACAAGGGACTTCTTTCATACAAGGAAATAATCATATTTGTGGCCATATTCAAATCAAAGCCTACATGTAAAAACATTGTGCTGCAGTAGCAGCTCCTCTGCAGAACATGATGTGGAACAGAAGCTACATATTTTGCATTGTAAATATGAATTGATATTAATTTGAATATTGTCATTGAATAGAAAAAGTTGCACAACTGCCTCTCTTTGTGTATATTTATTTCTTGTACATTCAGCCTTTAACAGAAATTGCAAAAAATAATAAATATGACCCTCCTAAGTGGGTTTTTTGGAAGATATCAGGGTGGTAGCTCTCGGCTTACGTTTGGAATTAAAAAGTGCTCTTGGGCTCGAAAAGGTTGGTGACCACTGAGCTAGACGTTAGCAGTTAGACGTTAGCAGCTAGACGTTAGCAGCTAGACGTTAGCAGCTAGATGTTAGCAGCTAGACGTTAGCAGAGACGTCTCTGTGGACCTCAGTCCATCCTCCCTGCAGGTCATTCTTCCTCTCTCCTTTTGCCCATCTGTGCTGTGTTCCTGCTCTAATAAAGCTGCAATCCCATAATACTAATCTCTTAATATTAACTAATGAATGCTCGAAACGTAAGTGGCTTTGTAATCAAATAATAAATGGTTATAAAACCTAAATGGTGTTTACAGAAATCGTTGAAAATGACAGTTGAGATCATGAGCGTAAAACCAACAGGCAGCGCTGCTGAGTGCAAAACTCATATCATATAATTGTATAAATTAACTGACCTGAGTAATATTTAAACCGATCTGTCTTTGAAAATATAACCAGGAGACAGATTTGATGGAAGAATCAGTAAATTAACAGCATCCATCTGCAGAAAGTGGAGTCAGTCATGAGTGGAGTCAGTCACGACAGATCCTCTCAAAAGCCTGCGAACATTTAACAATAGATATGAAACAAAGAGGAATTAAAGGAAAAAGAGGAAGAAACCCCAATAATTAATAAAAGGCTCTTATTAAAAGATATTTTTTAAGAAGTGATTTTACTGATTTTCCAAGTCTCACATCAATGTTGGTGCAGTGGCACAGTATCATTATTACTATTATCATTACTATTAATATACATTATTACAAAGCCAGAGGTCTTATTTACATGATCACGTCAACATGACAAATCACAGTTCATTAAATCATTTAATGTAAAACCCTTATGAAAACTAAAATGGAGCCCAGTAGAGCTCACAGCTCCACCAAACCCCAACAGTCACTTAAATTCAATCCAGCTGCACCAAATCACACACGCACACAATTCTTGGCCGTGAACCCGTTCTAGCACCAAGTTTCATGCAAAAGCTTCCAGTCATTTTTGTGTAATTCTGCAGACTAACAAACAAACAATGGGGTAAAATCATGACCTCCTTTTGGGAGGTAACGTTGGAAAGGAAGCTGTGATGTAATTGGATGTCTTCCACATTAACAGACAGAACAGTGGTGTGATGAGAGATGCAGATGTTCATACCAGAGTGAATTCAGTAAACAGATGTGTCGAGGAACCACACACTGACCCAGCACATCTAAACATCTGTTTTCATGTGCTGACGGTTTCATTGACGGTTTACACTACCCAGCTTCTGACCATTTCAGTCACACACATTTAAGTTGGTGTATTGACAAACAGATAGAACAGTGGAAGCTGAACAAAATCCTGGACAGAGATAAATTCCTGAATCTGAATTTGCAGAGATCAGAAGATTTTCTTGTCTACAGGGCGTCAGACAACTTGTCTGCAGGGTCTTTTTTTGTCTGTTCTGTGCCCAAAACAAATGAGTCGTCTCTCCAATCTGACACGACAGAAAAAAAGGCAGCAGCTGCGACTGAAGAGAATTTAAGAAGAAAAGGCTTCATGTCACAATTTGAAAACCAGTTAAAGAAGAATTAGAGCGAGCGGCTGTGAAACGTCTGTGACCTTGTGGCTCAGTCTCAGGTCCATCAATCAAACTGTTTAAATATTCACACTAAACTTGTTTTCTTTCTGTTCATCTGCACATTAGAATTAGAGACTTAATTTTCTGGATCTAACCACACTGAAATCTTCTAGCACCAAACTGTAGAGACCTGATGACTGTCATTTGTCAGAGCATATTATTTTCTACTGTTGCCATTGCTGCTGTCTCAGATATCATTTCTGTTTCAGTTCATTTGAAAGGATAAAACGTGATTGCATTATCTTTTTTGTGAGGCCGTACAGGAGCTGCTGTTATTGAATTTGGTTTGTGTGACTGAACGCTGCACGCTGGGCAAAACTCCTCTGCCAGGCACCGGAATGAAGAGACATTATATTCACAAACAATAGAGACTCGCATTGTTAGTTACATAGTTACATGTTAGTTATATTCATGTTTTATTTTATCATGTTCCTAACTCTTTAAATGCAAACAACTATGGAAACTTTGCACACCGGTCTTTTATTCATAGTTTGTCATCTCTTATCTCGTATTTAATCTCTTGTTTATAGGCGTATTTGTTGTTCTGTTATATTTAGTACTTTGGTGTGTGTCATTTACTTAGGGAGTATGTACCGTTTTTAGTTCATTTTATGTTTATTACATTCTTCTATCTATCTATCTATCTCTCTATCTATCCATCTATCCATCTATCTATCTCTCTATCTCTCTATCTATCTATCTATCTATCTATCTATCTATCTATCTATCTATCTATCTATCTATCTCTCTATCTATCTATCTATCTATCTATCTATCTATCTATCTTCTATCTTTCTATCTATCTATCTATCTATCTATCTATCTGTCTATCTATCTATCTCTCTATCTATCTATCTATCCATCTCTCTATCTCTCTATCTCTCTATCTCGTTCTGGACTGAGGTTTACTGAGGACGTAACTGAGTTCCTGAGTCATGAGGGAGTCGACACCTCTCTGAGCACATCACAGGCACATCACATTTGAAAGGTTCAGTTTTGTCCACTGTTGAACACGTATGATTTTGCTCATATCTTTCTGTCCGAGTCATTTTGTTTATTCATGTTCTAATTTATATTCGATGGAAAAACAAGTTTCCCCTGGTTCTCAGAAGGAAGTAAAGGCAGTTTGTATAACCACACATTCAGGGCTCAGTATTACTGATGGGGAAGTTCGAGGAATTTCTAATGTCCTTCATACAGTCTGTGAATGTGAATGATTTGTTTCTCTACCTGATGGACCGACGGCCCGTCCAGGTTAAAGCTCGGCGGCTGTTGCTCAGGAGGTAGAAGGTTGTTTCGTCCTGTTTCATGGATTCTGCGGTTTATTGACTTGAGTTTCCTTTTGTTTACGTTTGTGCTCAGTTGTTTTCCGCTGAGTTCTCTGCTTCCTGTTTTATTTTGAAATCATGTTCTTGTGTGTCTGTAGCTGAACTTCTTGTCTTGGTCCTGTTTCCTGTGATCATCTGCACCTCATGTGTTTCACCTGTGGTCAATCAGCCTCCCTTGTGTATATAAGTCTCTGTGCTGCCCTCTGGCAGTTTGTTCCTCGTGTTCCATCAGTTAACTTCTTTACAATCGGTTTCTGGTTTCCTGAGTTATGTTCTAGATGTGAGTTTTTGGACAGTGCTTTGCATTTGTATCTTTTGGTCATTTGAATGGATGTTTTGCCTTTGCCTTATTAAAGGACACTTTAATCCTCACCTTGCTTTTGCATCCAGCTTCACACCAAACCCATGACAATTATCTACATTCCCTGGTAGATAAGCACCTCCCACAATGCACTTCATGTGCAGCTTCACAACAATGAGACTGATGTCAGGCCTATAAATGTAAATGTATATAAATGCCACTTGAACCTGTAGGTTGACTGAGAACTAAGACCCTGAACCATCAGTGCTATCTTTTGACCTGGATGGTTTATAACCTTATCGATTACTTTCCACCCCAGTACAATTAAATCTTTAGCTGTTTAATGCCCCCACATGTTCACCATTAACTAATCTATATATATTTGTGTGATTAGTCAAAGTCCATCTTTGTGAAAGCAGAATCTTTCAAGGTCTTCCTCCTTTTTAACCAAAGTACAATCTTCCACTGAATGTTTGGGTGGATTTTCCCACAGAGCCTCTGCAGGGCGGGTGGTGGACAGAGGTGATGAGCTCAGCTGCACTTTTAAAAGCTGCTGACCATGTTACTGGGGTGATTTCTGCTGGGAACTGATTTAGGTCAATGCTCGGATAAACTCAGGAGCCTGAAGTGATTCCTCTTTCCTCAATGGAAAACATCTGTCTGTGCAAAGCAGGAGCGTTTTGTAGCTTCAGGACATCTGCAGAATATGTATCGTTTCACTATCTTCTATCTCAAGTCATAACTGAATAAGAAGAGAAACTCATGATTAGGATATTTTTGAATCTGCCACGTCTGCAGGTTTAGGTAATAAAAACTATGCACAGTACAACCACTGGTCAGCAACATAACATATAAACACAAATGTACATCTTGCTGCATTGATTTTGGGCTCGTATAAGACGAGAGACGAGCCCCACATAGAATCAGGCGGACACTAAGAAGTAGACGAGATAAAAGAACATGGATGATTATTATTTAAGGGGAAATAAATTCAGATATAAATCATGGAGAGAGATTATCTCTCTCATTTGATTCCATTTTCTCTCTCAGCCAAATTCTTTGAAACCTACAAGGTAGGACTGACTGATCAAAGAGAAGTTAGTGTGCATCTTTCTTTTCAGAAAAAGAAGAGGGGAGGAGGAGGAGGAGTAGGAGGAGGAGGAGGAGGAGAGAAGAGAAGAGGAGGAGGAGGAGAGAGGATAAATGTAGTGCACACGAGTATGATTGAATTCTCAGCTTCAGAGCTAATGAGACCAAACGAACAGTCAACAAAGACATCTGAGACGGAGGGAGATCAAAGAGCTCGTCTCAAGAGGAGGTTACGCAAAGACACATGTATGCTAATGCTAACACAGCACGGTGAGGAGAGTGCACGTGAGGAACAGGCTAATGCTAACACAGCACGGTGAGGAGAGTGCACGTGAGGAACAGGCTAATGCTAACACAGCACAGTGAGGAGAGTGCATGTGAGGAACAGGCTAATGCTAACCACAGCACGGTGAGGAGAGTGCACGTGAGGAACAGGCTAATGCTAACACAGCACGGTGAGGAGAGTGCACGTGAGGAACAGGCTAATGCTAACACAGCACGGTGAGGAGAGTGCACGTGAGGAACAGGCTAATGCTAACACAGCACGGTGAGGAGAGTGCACGTGAGGAACAGGCTAATGCTAACACAGCACGGTGAGGAGAGTGCACGTGAGGAACAGGCTAATGCTAACACAGCACAGTGAGGAGAGTGCACGTGAGGAACAGGCTAATGCTAACACACAGCACGGTGAGGAGAGTGCACGTGAGGAACAGGCTAATGCTAACACAGCACGGTGAGGAGAGTGCACGTGAGGAACAGGCTAATGCTAACACACAGCACGGTGAGGAGAGTGCACGTGAGGAACAGGCTAATGCTAACACAGCACGGTGAGGAGAGTGCACGTGAGGAACAGGCTAATGCTAACACAGCACGGTGAGAGAGAGTGCACGTGAGGAACAGGCTAATGCTAACACACAGCACAGTGAGGAGAGTGCACGTGAGGAACAGGCTAATGCTAACACAGCACGGTGAGGAGAGTGCACGTGAGGAACAGGCTAATGCTAACACAGCATGGTGAGGAGAGTGCACGTGAGGAACAGGCTAATGCTAACAACAGCACAGTGAGGAGAGTGCACGTGAGGAACAGGCTAATGCTAACACACAGCACAGTGAGGAGAGTGCACGTGAGGAACAGGCTAATGCTAACACAGCACGGTGAGGAGAGTGCACGTGAGGAACAGGCTAATGCTAACACACAGCACGGTGAGGAGAGTGCACGTGAGGAACAGGCTAATGCTAACACAGCACGGTGAGGAGAGTGCACGTGAGGAACAGGCTAATGCTAACACACAGCACGGTGAGGAGAGTGCACGTGAGGAACAGGCTAATGCTAACACAGCACGGTGAGGAGAGTGCACGTGAGGAACAGGCTAATGCTAACACACAGCACGGTGAGGAGAGTGCACGTGAGGAACAGGCTAATGCTAACACAGCACGGTGAGGAGAGTGCACGTGAGGAACAGGCTAATGCTAACACACAGCACAGTGAGGAGAGTGCACGTGAGGAACAGGCTAATGCTAACACACAGCACAGTGAGGAGAGTGCACGTGAGGAACAGGCTAATGCTAACACAGCACGGTGAGGAGAGTGCACGTGAGGAACAGGCTAATGCTAACACACAGCACGGTGAGGAGAGTGCACGTGAGGAACAGGCTAATGCTAACACAGCACGGTGAGGAGAGTGCACGTGAGGAACAGGCTAATGCTAACACACAGCACGGTGAGGAGAGTGCACGTGAGGAACAGGCTAATGCTAACACACAGCACGGTGAGGAGAGTGCACGTGAGGAACAGGCTAATGCTAACACAGCACGGTGAGGAGAGTGCACGTGAGGAACAGGCGTGCGTCAAACTGTTCTGTTCTGCACTTTGAGTCATCAACACTAGAACAGATCTTTATAAATACAGAGTTTTACCATTAAGCAGCATATATGGTAAGTGTTCCCATAAAGATAAAAGAACCTGTGTGTGTGTGTGTGTGTGTGTGTGTGTGTGTGTGTGTGTGTAGGATGTTCTTTACACAAGACTAATGTGTTTAATATTTAATGTATAAGAGCGATGACCTTCACCACATAGTTAACACACATGCACGCACACACACACACACACAGGTGAGTGTGGCACACAGGGACAGACAGACGGACGTGTTCAGACTCTTTGCTCTGTGAGATTCATAATTAAAAGGAGATTAAACCTTTGGCCTAATATTGACAGAGGCGTCGACACACACACTGAGACATGAGAACTATTCATCGGATTCACCACATGAACTGTGGCCATGATTAGAGGATAAAAGGTGACTGAGGAGTCATGTGACCCGGAGGGAATGATCGTATCCAATCGTATTTCAGACTAAATACAGATGTGAGTTTTTCGACCAGTGGAAAAGTAGCTTTACAGACTTCTCA
Source organism: Hippoglossus stenolepis (assembly GCF_022539355.2). Taxonomy (NCBI): domain Eukaryota; kingdom Metazoa; phylum Chordata; class Actinopteri; order Pleuronectiformes; family Pleuronectidae; genus Hippoglossus; species Hippoglossus stenolepis. The sequence goes on from NC_061488.1 coordinate 245,932, forward strand.
CCAGAGATTACTGCTTTCAGACCTGCAGTGAAGTCCGAGACCCTCCAGCAAGCCCCTGGTCACGTCAGCAGAAGGACTGAGCTGAGATCGGGACATTTCTAACATGTGACACGTGTTGAAATAAAAGAAAACTAATATCTCAGGATGAGGAGCCACACACGTCGAGGATGAAGACGTAAAGACAGTTCGTGGTGTTGAAGTGATGTAAACATGATCACGTGATCTCTGCAGCACAGTTAATACGTCACTTCCTGTCTGCTGCTCCTCCCTCATCTCTCTGAGCGTCCAGCTTCCTGCTGTGTTGTTCATGTGTGAGAGATAAACTCCAGAGAAAGTCTAAATTCTGTGGACATCCTCCGGAGTTCACGTCTGAAACAGCTGAGCTCCACAGCTAGTTCCACATTAGTTAGTTCAGAATGAGGAGTGGGAATGAAGGAGAAACATTCCCCTTGTTCACAGTCACTCAACCATCAGAATACATTTGAAGTGTCAGAACACAGACAGGCCAACACACGAGTCTCCCTCTCTGCCTGCTGACGGCCGTGAGGGTCAGTGAGGAACTGGCTGGTTTGTTCATTACTGAGTCAGAGCTGCACAATGACAGAAAACAACAGAAAAGAGAGGGAGATGGGAGGAGAAGTGAGAAAGTCTCTCATTCTCTGTCTGTGTATTTCATCAGCATCTCTCCTGACTCACATCTCCCTTCACTCTGAGTCTCATCACTGCTCATCTGGGCTCTTGTTAATGTTATTTAGCCATTTAATCATGTTTCATGCTGACTGCACCATAACATATACACAGAAGGTAAAGTGGGACTCGTCCCATCTGTTGGTGAAGTCTTAGCTGAAGACTGAACATAAAGATGGACGATGCATCTCCACTGTCCAGAAACCAGATTATCTCTGAAACCAACAAGGAGCCTTTTCTCTCTCAGTCGTCAGAGCTGCTCAATGTGGGAACTGTTGGTTTCTCTATACATGTTTTAGGTCTTGACCTTCTATGTAAAGAGCCTTGAGATAATGTATATTATGATTTGGGGCTATACAAATAAAATTGAATTGAATATGATATTTCTCACCGCTGACCTCTGCTCGTACTTCTCTCTCTCTCTGTTTGAGGGCGGAGGAAATACATGCTGATGAGAAAAGGTTGACAGAGGAGAAACAATGGAACAGAGAGCAGGATCTAATTAACAGTCTGCTGCTATCAAAGTCATTTCCATAGAAAGCAGACAATGAGAAACCTGAGCCAGAACGCTGGCGGCATTTTACAGATTTTTACTGCGATAAATCCTTGTCTGGGTTTCTCTTTATCCTGAGCTGTGTTTCTCTCCTGCTCGCTGCTCTCCCCTCTGTTCAGACAGTGTTGTTGTGGAAGCTTCAGAGAATAGCTGTGATGCATTAAGGACATTAGGAGTAAAACCTGAGGACTGCAGGCTACAATTACTGACTCGCTGAAAGTCCTGCTGTGGTGAACGTTCACGCCTCTTCACAGTCGACAGTTTTATGACAAAACTGACATTTAGACGAATTATTGCAGCTCTTAGATGGTGTGAAGATCAAAATGCTCAAAATCCCTTTACAGCAAAGAGCATGCTCAGGAATTTACCACTATTTTACTTTGTCAGTTGGAACAGCTCTTCCAGAAACCTGAGAATATTTTACATTTGTTTTGATTATGCACCAAACAGAAGGAAGAAATGTGATTTTTGTTTAAAATCTACTGCAAGAAAAATCAGATAGAGTAACAATCATTAACCTGCTGTTTCCACCCCTGAGCTTTGTTTGTAACAATGAAAGTCATTGTAAAACTCATAGTCTGATCTGTTTGTCTTATATCTGCAGAGTGAATTGATTACGACGTATACGACTATGAAACAGGCTTTTAATAGATTTCCAAAAATCTAAATATCCTGAATATGTTTTTACTTTGTAATTGTTGAGAAAGAAATAAGGATTTTATTCTTCTAAAATTAAATGTGAGGGACAATTCTTTCATCCACCGAAATAAATAAAGTCTAAGAGAAAAAAAAGCCTCAATCATATAGAAGAAGAACAGAAGAAGAATGTCTTTAGTTATGAACCTCCGTACATATTTATTTATAAGAACATCCCCTGAACCACACATCTATTACACACTCAACTTTAACTCAGGTTTAAGTCTCTTCACTGGGCAATCTTCATTTCTGTCTCTGAAATTCAATAGCTTATGTGCATCCATTTCCCTGTATATATTATTCTTTATTCCATTTATATTTCTATGTATTTCTCTATATAATAATAATAGAAATGATAATAGATTTATTATATTTCCTTAGAATAATGTCTCATCAGGACCGTAACAACAATATTTCAGACAATACTCAAGTAATTGACTTAAATGACTTTAATTAATTAAAAGACATCGTTGGACTGGGTGCAAGCATCGGAAGGCGTGGCCACCAGCTCGTCAGGGTGAATCTGGAAAGCTGCGCTCATTTTCAAATCCGTCTCTGATCTCCGTCTCTAAACGTCTAAACCACCACATCGTCCCCGTCTGTTTGAAAATCTCAGGACGACCTTGGTCTGGATGTCAGGAAACTTCATATAGTCCATACGACACTTCAAGTCATCGCTCACAATGGTGTGGGGGGGGGGGGTATGCATGTCCTAGCCCCGCCTCCTACTGCTGCGTTCTGAAGGCATCTTTTAAACCTCCAGGGAGACACACTTCAGTCCAAAGGTGAAGTTACACTTTAATCACAACTTTGACCAGATGCACTGTGGATGTGAGCAGTTTGTTCCTCGTGCTGGAGACTCGTCTCTCACACCCCCACAAAACTGTCTCAATATGAAAAGCCTCTGTCAAACCAGGAGTTATGTTGTGAGTTGATTCCTAGAGTAAAATCAGATGAAAGTAGAAAACACAGCATCAGTCAGACTGGCTGTGTTTGAGCTCCTGGAGGTTTTCTTTGACACCTGGAGTCCAGCCACTCAATCCATCAGACTTCCTGTGTTTACTCCTCAAACTCCACTGCTGCTCAGTGTCACTGGTTATATGAGATTCCTTTAAATCAGAGCAGCATGGTCATCCCTGTGTGTGTGTGTTTTATGAGCAGGATTTATTTGAGTGTCGGGGAAGATTTAGTGTGAATGTTTTTACTTTCACTGTGGAGCTTAACACCCACAGACCAACATCTGGAATCTGCTCCTCTGGGTCTGTGGCTTAGTGTCGACCTGGAGGAGACGCTGATCTTCATCGTCCTCTCAGGGTTGAACTATCTTCTGCTGCCTCTCGCCCGCCCCCGACAACACAGAGTCCTGTATTTGTGTCCTCATTGGCATAATGCATTACCTAGCCTTGTACCCTAACATTAACCATCACAACTAAATGCCTAACCCTAAAGTAAACCTAATAACTAATTCTAACCCTAAAACCAGGTTTTAACCCTCAAACAGTCCATTAAAGGTCAGAAAGTGAGGTCCGGCCAAAATGTCCTCACAAAGATATCCGTACAAATGCACACACACACAGATACACATTCTCTTAGTCTGTCACACATACACACACTCTCTCTCACACACACAGACACACACACACACACACACACACTTGTGATGTGGAAGACCTCTGGCAGTGTGAAATGGGCTCTTATCCATCTGTAAAGGATTAGTTATAGACTGGTATATATATATATATATATATATATATATATATATATATATATATATATATATATATCACACAGCAGAGCAGAGGGAGGGATGGAGGGAAGAGTGAGACAGGGAGAGGAGGGCTGAATGTAGAGGAACAAAAGAGAAGAGGAGAACCAGAAGGAAAACATGCAAGGATGGATGAAACATGAACAGAAGGAGTACTTTGAATTAATAAGGTAGAAATAAAATCATTGGAGGGAGAGGGAGGAAAGAAAGAACAGGAGGAGAGAAAGAACAGGAGGAAAGAAAGAACAGGAGGAGAGAAAGAACAAGAGGAAAGAAAGAACAGGAGGAAAGAAAGAACAGGAGGAGAGAAAGAACAAGAGGAGAGAAAGAACAGGAGAGAAAGAACAGGAGGAGAGAAAGAACAGGAGGAGAGAAAGAACAGGAGGAGAGAAAGAACAGGAGGAAAGAAAGAACAGGAGGAGAGAAAGAACAGGAGGAGAGAAAGAACAGGAGGAGAGAAAGAACAAGAGGAGAGAAAGAACAGGAGGAGAGAAAGAACAAGAGGAGAGAAAGAACAAGAGGAGAGAAAGAACAGGAGGAGAGAAAGAACAGGAGGAGAGAAAGAACAGGAGGAGAGAAAGAACAAGAGGAGAGAAAGAACAGGAGGAGAGAAAGAACAGGAGGAGAGAAAGAACAAGAGGAGAGAAAGAACAGGAGGAGAGAAAGAACAAGAGGAGAGAAAGAACAGGAGGAGAGAAAGAACAAGAGGAGAGAAAGAACAGGAGGAGAGAAAGAACAGGAGGAGAGAAAGAACAAGAGGAGAGAAAGAACAAGAGGAGAGAAAGAACAAGAAAAGGAGAGAAAGAACAGGAGGAGAGAAAGAACAAGAGGAGAGAAAGAACAAGAGGAGAGAAAGAACAGGAGGAGAGAAAGAACAAGAGGAGAGAAAGAACAGAGGAGAGAAAGAAAGGAGGAGAGAAAGAACAAGAGGAGAGAAAGAACAAGAGGAGAGAAGAAACAGGAGGAGAGAAGGAGGAGAAAGAACAAGAGGAGAGAAAGAACAGGAGGAGAGAAAGAACAGGAGGAGAGAAAGAACAAGAGGAGAGAAAGAACAAGAGGAGAGAAAGAACAGGAGGAGAGAAAGAACAAGAGGAGAGAAAGAACAAGAGAGAGAGAACAGGAGGAGAGAAAGAACAAGAGGAGAGAAAGAACAGGAGGAGAGAAAGAACAAGAGGAGAGAAAGAACAAGAGGAGAGAAAGAACAGGAGGAGAGAAAGAACAAGAGGAGAGAAAGAACAGGAGGAGAGAAAGAACAGGAGGAGAGAAAGAACAGGAGGAGAGAGAAGAACAAGAGAGAAAGAACAAGAGGAGAGAAAGAACAGGAGGAAAGAAAGAACAAGAGGAGAGAAAGAACAGGAGAGAGAAAGAACAGGAGGAGAGAAAGAACAAGAGGAGAGAAAGAACAAGAGGAGAGAAAGAACAAGAGAGAAAGAACAGGAGGAGAGAAAGAACAAGAGGAGAGAAAGAACAGGAGGAGAGAAAGAACAGGAGGAGAGAAAGAACAAGAGGAGAGAAAGAACAGGAGGAGAGAAAGAACAAGAGGAGAGAAAGAACAGGAGGAGAGAAAGAACAAGAGGAGAGAAAGAACAGAGGAGAGAAAGAACAGGAGGAGAGAAAGAACAGGAGGAGAGAAAGAACAAGAGGAGAGAAAGAACAAGAGGAGAGAAAGAACAGGAGGAGAGAAAGAACAAGAGGAGAGAAAGAACAAGAGGAGAGAAAGAAAGGAGAGAGAAAGAACAGGAGGAGAGAAAGAACAAGAGGAGAGAAAGAACAGGAGGAGAGAAAGAACAGGAGGAGAGAAAGAACAGAGGAGAGAAAGAACAAGAGGAGAGAAAGAACAGGAGGAGAGAAAGAACAAGAGGAGAGAAAGAACAGGAGGAGAGAAAGAACAGGAGGAGAGAAAGAACAAGAGGAGAGAAAGAACAAGAGGAGAGAAAGAACAAGAGGAGAGAAAGAACAGGAGGAGAGAAAGAACAAGAGGAGAGAAAGAACAGGAGGAGAGAAAGAACAGGAGGAGAGAAAGAACAAGAGGAGAGAAAGAACAGGAGGAGAGAAAGAACAGGAGGAGAGAAAGAACAAGAGGAGAGAAAGAACAAGAGGAGAGAAAGAACAGGAGGAGAGAAAGAACAGGAGGAGAGAAAGAACAAGAGGAGAGAAAGAACAAGAGGAGAGAAAGAACAGGAGGAGAGAAAGAACAAGAGGAGAGAAAGAACAGGAGGAGTGGGCAATTGATGAAGAGAAAGCAGATAACGAACACTTCGGGTACAGATAGGATGAAGAGGAGGGGAGTGAGGACGGGGGAAGAGGGGGATGAAAGATAAGGAGAGAGAGGGATGAGCTGGCATCTTCTCTGTTTTCTGCTAAAAGCATTAGTGAAATTGAGGAGAGGAAGACGCTGAGTAAGATGAGAGAAGGAGGAAGAATGTCAAAGACAAATCATCTTAAAAGAATAAATTACCCTCAGATCTGACCTCTGCTGGACCGTGTGTGTGTGTGTCTGTGTGTGTGTGTGTGTGTGTGTGTGTGTGTGTGTGTGTGTGTGTGTGTGTGTGTGTGTGTGTGTCTGTGTGTGTGTGTGTGTGTGTGTGTGTGTGTGTGTGTGTGTGTCTGTGTGTGTGTGTGTGTGTGTCTGTGTCTGTGTGTGTGTGTGTGTCTGTGTGTGTGTGTCTGTGTGTGTGTGTGTGTGTCTGTGTGTGCGTGTGTGTGTCTGTGTGTGCGTGTTGTGTGTTGTGTGTCTGTGTGTCTGTGTGTGTGTGTCTGTGTGTGTGTGTGTCTGTGTGTCTGTGTGTGTCTGTGTGTGTGTGTGTCTGTGTGTGTGTGTGTCTGTGTGTCTGTGTGTGTGTGTGTGTGGGTGTGTGTGTGTCTGTGTGTGTGTGTGTCTGTGTGTCTGTGTGTGTCTGTGTGTGTGTGTGTGTGTGTGTGTGCGTGTGTCTGTGTGTGTGTGTGTGTGTGTGTGTGTCACGCTGTGGTGACTGGTGTAAATATCAGTCCCAGTGTGAGTGGCTCAGGAATAGATTCATCAGCTGTTCTCTCCAATGTCTTCTCACCATTTCCATCTCCCTCTCATTTACTGATACTTGTCTTCAGGCAGCAGATGAAAATAAGGTTTGATTGTCTCACAGAATAATCACATTATCTCATGGAAGCAGGGTTTGGTATCAAACTCCGAACTCAAGCTCCCGAGGGAATCACAACAACAGATTAACCTTAAATCAATAGTCGTCATGTCAGATGTTACCTGGTTTAAAAGCTGTTTGCTGATGAAATGACAAAGTTACACCAGGATGATTTTATGTTGTTTATAGAAATGAACTCAGACATGAGCTCTTAAAAAAAGTGGAAATTGTTTTGTGTGGAGGTGGGGGGGCTGGGAGAGCACCCTCACCTGCTATAGAGGATCAATCAGCGCAGGTGAGAGCTGTTAGCTGATTGGTCCTCATGCTTAAAAGGCAGCGTCGGCACTGCCTCAGGACGAACCCAGGAGGAACTCAGGAGGAACCCAGAGACTGGAGAGACGCCCTGACTGAGCTGGAAAGCTCAACGTTGTGTGGCCATCGTCCTTGCCACGGGGCTCTCCCACACACAGCCAGAGACACACGCGTTGCTTTTACGCATCTTTATTAAACTACCAACATAAACTTCAATCAAACATAAATCAGACTGGCTTTCCAGCTCAGTCAGGGCGTCTCTCCAGTCTCGGAGTTCCTCCTGGGTTCGTCCTGAGGCAGTGCCGACGCTGCCTTTTAAGCATGAGGACCAATCAGCTAACAGCTCTCACCTGCGCTGATTGATCCTCTATAGCAGGTGAGGGTGCTCTCCCAGCCCCCCCACCTCCACATTTTGTTATTTGGAAAGTTGAGGGTATCTTGGTTTTTGTGTTCATACATTTCTGAGCAATTGAGAAACCAAATGTTGATTTTAAGGTCGTATGAGCCATTTTGTGTTGTCTGTTTTCTGTTTGTGAGACTATTTAAATAACGTTGTCAGGTAGAGTCCTGGGTGGAACCACAGCACAAAATAAATACATATCAAATAGTTGCAGCTTCAGACCTCCGACCTCTCTTGAAACAGATATTCTCATCTCTCTCTGTGTCAGTGACTGACAGGAGGCCAAGTGGAACAATGAGTTAATGAAGTGATACAAAAACACTCAATTCAAACTTAAAGTCTGAATAAGTCAAATGAAAAACACTGGTGGTCTGTACGAAGTTCCTATCCAGGATATCTTTCTGTGATCCAGCTCGACTCATCTGTCCCCAAATAAATATTGATTTCACAGGATCAAAGTATTAAAGTATGTGAGGTTCTCCTCGCTAACACTCCCAGTACATCAGTATCAGTAAGTGGAGCAGATGCAGTCTGTGGTACTGGGAGCACTTTACGGGTCAGGCTGGTTCTGTTGGGCTCCAGCAGCTGACAGAGGTTCATCCTCT
>NC_061488.1:261565-274065 GCF_022539355.2 Hippoglossus stenolepis
AAGCAGCGGACCCATCACGCCAAGGCAGGCGGGGGCCCCGGTGTGGAAGCAGCGGAGCCATCACCGGCCGAGGCAGGTGGGGGCCCCGGTGCGGAAGCAGCGGACCCATCACCACCGAGGCAGGCGGGGGCCCCGGTGTGGAAGCAGCGGAACCATCACCGGCCGAGGCCGGTGGGGCCCAGTGCGGAAGCAGCGGACCCATCACCACGCGAGGCAGGTGGGGCCCCGTGTGGAAGCAGCGGACCCATCACACACGAGGCAGGTGGGGGCCCGGTGTGGAAGCAGCGGACCCATCACCACCGAGGCAGGTGGGGGCCCCGGTGCGGAAGCAGCGGACCCATCACCGGCCGAGGCAGGCGGGGGCCCCGGTGTGGAAGCAGCGGAACCATCACCGCCGAGGCAGGTGGGGGCCCGGTGCGGAAGCAGCGGACCCATCACCACGAGGCCGGCGGGGGCCCAGTGCGGAAGCAGCGGACCCATCACCACACGAGGCAGGCGGGGGCCCCGGTGTGGAAGCAGCGGAACCATCATCGGCCGACGGCGGGGCCCAGTGCGGAAGCAGCAGACCCATCACCACGAGGCAGGCGGGGCCTGGTGTGGAAGCAGCGGAACCATCATCGGCCGAGGCAGGTGGGGGCCCCAGTGCGGAAGCAGCGGACCCATCACCGCCGAGGCAGGTGGGGCCCGGTGCGGAAGCAGCGGACCCATCACCACGAGGCAGGCGGGGGCCGGTGTGGAAGCAGCGGAACCATCATCGGCCGAGGCAGGCGGGGCCCAGTGCGGAAGCAGCGGACCCATCACCACACGAGGCAGGCGGGGCCGGTGCGGAAGCAGCGGACCCATCACCACAGAGGCAGGGGGCCCGGTGTGGAAGCAGCGGACCCATCACCGGCCGAGGCCGGCGGGGCCCGGTGCGGAAGCAGCGGACCCATCACCACACAAGGCAGGCGGGGGCCCCGGTGTGAAGCAGCGGAACCATCATCGGCCGAGGCAGGGGGGGGCTCCACTGACCCATTAAAAACCCCTCACTCTTCTCCCAGTTGACTCTGGCTGAAGAGGGTTAGGGTAACAAATAACAAACCAGACTTTCCTTTAGTTGCTGGACATCATGCTGGTCATGGATAAAAACATTAACGTCGTCAGCATAAGCTGAGACGACCACAGGAGGGTTGTGAGCCAGCCCCGGCAGAGAGAGACCCCTCAGCCTGCTCCTCAACCTGCACAGAAGAGGCTCGATGGCGATGCTGAGGATCTTGTAGTCTGTGCATAGAAGGGCCACTGGTCTCCAGTTCTTTAAAAGGCTGAGATCTCCCTTCTTAGGCAGCAGAGAGAGAACTGCGCGTCTACAGGAAGTAGGAAGTGTCCCTTTTTTAGATCTATAGATATATATAAACACTGTTGTCCTTAATTTAGTTTGTTATTTTAGTTTGAGTGGAGACTGTTCTCAGTAATCCTGTTTTCAGATCTAGGCTTGGATCCTTTATTTCTAGTGTAGAGGGAAGCTCTGGGATCTCATCTCTTTTTGCATCATTAAGGACTTTGATGGGTTTTTGATTGTTATTAATAAATTCCCTCCACATGTGATGATTATGTTATGTATTTGTATCTGCTGATCGTTATTCTTGGGGCTGTAACAGTTATAGACACTGAACATTTAACTCAGTTTGTATTTATTCACCAGAATAAGAAATGATTGAGCCTGAGGAACACAGATTTAAAATCATTTCTACGATGAACCCGTTCACTTCACCCATTTTAAAAATGACAGACGACATTGAGGACGACAGGAAAACAATAATTGGTGATGGAGGCGTCAGTAAAACATTAACGCAGCTCCAGCTGTGATAAGAGTGTGTTGTTTAGTGACGCACATGTTGTCCTAATTGCACGGTTGTGTCTGAACTATGACAGAAATACATTAGAGCAGCATGAGTGCTCCTCATATGTGTATATATATATATATACAGTATATATATGTATATACACATTCATTTTATTCCCCCCCCCGTCGCTCCCTCACTTTAAAACTCAGTCTTTGCAAATGTCTTCACTCTGAAACGAACAGAGCCCTGGTTCAGTTTGATCCAGACCCAGACCTCTTCTTCTGGACTACATGTTGTGCGTTGGTCTGAGGAACCTTTCACACCTGATATTTAGCTTCAGACTAAACTGAAGAGTGTGGACGTCCTTATTTCTTTCTAGATTAAAGTTATTCACTCACCAAGTTTAACATAAAATGTTCAGAATAACAAACTGTGTCAGAATCTAAAGTAACAGAAAGTCATGACAGTTATTAGACTTTTATCCACAACACCATGACGTAGAAAAACATGCACAGTATAAATTTATATCAGTAATTGCTGCTGTGGGACGTGATGCTCGGAGCTGAGTGGGTAATTATTTTGTTGTACGATCACAAAAAGCGATTTCCCGTGTCAGTTGAGACTCTGACACCTGAGATGCTTTTATCTGGAGCAACGTGAGGGTGAAGAGCTTCTTACCGGAGCAGCAGCAAACAACCACTCTTTGAAATGTCAAGTGTCTGAGCTGCAATGGTCGGATCATTTTCTCATCACCATAGAAAAACTGTCAGAGACAATGATCTGTGAGACAAAGTCACATTTCCTGCTTCTCTTTTTTTAATATGCTCTTGTAGAATATTCAGTATTTGTGAAATACATAAATACTGTGAGTTTCTAACAGGTTAAAGTCAAATCATTTTTTAAAATTTTGTTTTAAATGGTGAAGAGCAGGACAGAAAATTTAAATGACTTAACAATGAGTTGTTAAATCAACACTATTTAACTTTTAAATCATCAGTCTGATGTTTAGTGTGAACATGAGAAAGTTTCCTCCTTCTCTCCCTGAGCGTCTGTTCTCTGTGACTCTGCTGAGTGGGTTCCATCTCCTGTGAGAAGAACTGACTGAGAGTCAGCTTCAACTGTTACAACCAGCTCCAGGTGAAGAGTGAAGCTGAACTGAGATCAGTTAAAAAGACTCTGAAGTTATTCGAAACCAGAGTTTATCTCCAATATTCAGCAGGAAACTTTGAAATATGAAGAAGGATTGAAGGATTGTGGGTATTGTCCAGCGCTATGACATCGTCAGGGCTCAACACACTGATACACTTTGTTTTTACATGAAAACACTTCATCGGACACAGAGACTGACAGAGAAAATTCATTTTCATCTCTTTATAAAAGGAGAGATTTGTCTGCTGCTTTAAAGCATGAACTGCCTCTCAGCCTGAGTGGTGTTTACACAGGATGCACATGCTCAGTGCATGTGTGGGTCACGTGATGTGTGTTTTCAGGCGTGTTAGTTTGGTGTTTGTGAGTTTACATGTGTTGAGAGAAAGGGGAGGTGCTGCAGAGACGATGAATATGCACACACACACATCTCCTCCGTCCATTTCTGAATGGAAATCAGTGGAATCAGTGTTTACTCTGCTTAATGGAAGAGAGACAGGAAGATGTGTGAGAACTGAAACACACAAACCTGACGAACACGCTCTTATCTCTCCCACAGCCTTTGTCCTCCCTTTCACCTGCTCCCTCCATATCTACCATTTCCTTTATTCCTCTCTTCCTTCGATCTCCTATTCCTCCTCTTCTCCCTCCTTGTGACGCACCCCCCTCCTGTCTCTCTCCTGTTTGTCCTCTGCTCTTCCTCTTCCTCTCTCCCCCTCCGACATGCGTTCAATGTAAAAAATGTCCTTCAAGAGCAGATCTTGTTTGAGTTCAAGTTTTCAAATGAGTGTAAAAACCAAGTAGATGCTCTGACCCAGCAGCTGCTCTACATAGACCTGAACCCCCTGATCTTCACAGGGAGAAGCTTCAGATCAGCCTCCTCCTCTGATGGATGACATCAAGCTGTGTGCTAAGAGTGACATCGACTCACTGATCCACCAGAAACTACAGCAACAACTTCGTCATTCGGACGAGACAAGTGCGGTTGGACGGTGTCAAACAGAGGACATGGTCAGAACTGAAGGGATGAACCCACCAGAGGGAAACTTAGCAGATGTTCAGCACAGCTACAAATACCTTGGGATGCCAGAGGCCAACAGAACCATGAAGAGGCCACAGAGGAAGTCGACAACAGCCAGATACCTACACACAGCAAGTCCTGCAAGTCAGCTGATGGACAGAAGAAGGTCCATCAACACATACACCAGTCATCAGATACCAGCTGGGGTCATAACCTGGTCAGGCCCCCCTGTCCTCCACCTCTAACTCCACCTTCATATTCAAATTGAAGTCTCAGTTAATCAGGATTCACACTTTGACATTTTACAGTGTGATAAACACACATTATAAGAGTCAACATAGTAAAACCCAACAACCAATGATCTTTGTCTCCGGCTGTTGCCATAGTGACGCACAGGTCCCACGAGACGAAGCCAGTTAGCAGGAAATTGACTCACCACAGTGGTACAAACACACACACACACACACACACACACACACACACACACACACACACACACACACACACACACACACACACACACACACACACACACGTGACCAAACCGTTTACCTTTTATGAGGAATATTATTAGTAATATTATTATATATAGTGATATTAATATATATTTGTCAGCTGTCAGACGTGATGGTGACAATTTCTCAGTTTGAAACGATCCTCAGTAAAATATTGGCTCTAAATATGTAAATACTCTTATTTAATCTATTCACAATGACTGAAGCTGTTTTGTTTTGTAACATGTGGAATTTCAGATGTAAGTCGATCAGTTAAACAGCATTAAAAAATGCTATATAATCTCACACTCGTGCTTTATTATCTCATTAATGAAGGCATTCAAATCTAAAATGGTTTACATCACGTTAGTCCAGATAAATAAGTGATTAACGCATATTATGTTAATATTCATGTGGTGTTTCCTTCAGTATCTGTAGCAGAATCTCTCCTGTAGCGTAAAGCGATTGTTACTGTGACAACAGGAACGTGAGGGCGAGCGGGGGGGTTACACTCCGGTTGACGGCAGGTCTAATGGTCTATTCCTCTGTCACCTGTTTCCTGGCAACGCAGCGCGGCTGAGTGACAGCGTCCGAAGACCAACTGGCCAGGGATCAGTCAGAAGCAGCCACAGTGCTGAAGGTTTGTCTGTCCACGTCCCAAGTGCCTGTGGGAAGACGTTTGGTATCATCGTGTCCACTGGAGCAAACAGCGTCACCACAGAAATCTGTCTCTCGAATACAGCCGACACTCAAGAGGAGCAGGAGTCATTAGGAGTCTGGAGAGATTTAAATGCTGTTTCCCCTCAACATCATTTTTCTGTGTAATGTCATTAATATAATAATATATATAATCTTGGGGTTAGGGTTAACCCTAATTCATTAAAACTGCCAAATCTTTTGGTTCGAGACTTTTTGGCTGCACAAAACTGTGTGTGTGTGTGTGTGTGTGTGTGTGTGTGTGTGTGTGTGTGTGTGTGTGTGTGTGTGTGTGTGTGTGTGTGTGTGTGTGTGTGTGTGTGTGTGTGTGTGTGTGTGTGTGTGTGTGTGTGTGTGTGTGTGTGTGTGTGTGTGTGTGTGTGTGTGTGTGTGTGTGTGTGTGTGTGTAGGTGTGTGTGTAGGTGTGTGTGTGTGTGTGTGTGTGTGTGTTTGTGTGTGTGTGTGTGTGTGTGTGTGTGTGTGTGTGTGTGTGTAGGTGTGTGTGTGTGTGTGTGTGTGTGTGTAGGTGTGTGTGTGTGTGTGTAGTGTGTGTGTAGGTGTGTTAGTGTGTGTGTGTGTGTGTGTGAGTGTGTGTGTGTGTGTGTGTGTGTGTGTGTGTGTAGGTGTGTGAGTGTGTGTGTAGGTGTGTGTGTGTGTGTAGGTGTGTGTGTGTAGTGTGTGTGTGTGTGTGTAAGTGTGTGTGTGTGTGTGTAGGTGTGTGAGTGTGTGTGTAGGTGTATGTGTGTGTGTGTGTGTAGGTGTGTGTGTGTGTAGTGTGTGTGTGTGTGAGTGTGTGTGTTAAGTGTGTGTGTGTGTGTAGGTGTGTAGTGTGTGTGTGTGTGTGTGTGTAGGTGTGTGTGTAGGTGTGTGAGTGTGTGTGTGTGGTGTGTGTGTGTGTGTAAGTGTGTGTGTGTGTGTGTAGGTGTGTGAGTGTGTGTGTAGGTGTATGTGTGTGTGTGTGTAGGTGTGTGTGTAGGTGTGTGAGTGTGTGTGTGTGTGAGTGTGTGTGTGTAAGTGTGTGTGTGTGTGTGTAGGTGTGAGTGTGTGTGTAGGTGTGTGTGTGTGTAGGTGTGTGTGTAGGTGTGTGAGTGTGTGTGTGTGAGTGTGTGTGTGTGTTGTGTGTGTGTGTAGGTGTGTGTGTGTGTGTAGGTGTGTGTGTGTGTGTGTGTGTGTGTGTGTGTAGGTGTGAGTGTGTGTGTGTGTGTGTGTGTAGGTGTGTGTGTGTGTGTAGGTGTGGTGTGTGTTGTGTGTGTGTGTGTGTGTGTGTGGTGTGTGTGTGTGTGTGTGTGTGTGTGTGTGTGTGTGTGTGTGTGTGTGTGTAGGTGTGTGTGTGTTTGTGTGTGTGTGTGGTGTGTGTGTGTGTGTGTGTGTGTGTGTGTGTGTGTGTGTGTGTGTGTGTGTGTGTGTGTGTGTGTGTGTGTACCTGTCACTTCAGTTGTGTGAGATCTGTGGGTGTGAGCTGAGCCTACACGGTTAATAGCGTCTGTGTGAGTGTCCATTTACTGCATGTTTACTAGACTGTGTGTGAGTGTGCACGTGCACGTGCATGCATCTAAGAATTCATGCAAGAACCTTGTGTTCCTCCGTCAGGAGAACTTCCGTCCACATATAATTATATTTTCTAACACTGACAGTATTTCTGAGTCAATAGAACCATCTGCCTCCTGCTGTCGTCTTCGATGAAGCCGACGTCAGTAAAGGTTCGATTCCCTCATTCACGTGATCACGTTCACATCACAGAAACCAGGTACACAGGGTTCAGGGGACGTAACAGGTCATTAAACACATCGGTCATGATTTAGCCAGTTGTTGCACAACATGAATCCAGCTGTGCTCGGTGCGGTGGCTCCATTCTGTGGAAGTTCCCTGGATTAGCCTAGCAACATGCTAAGATAAAACAGGGAACACCTGCAGAACCCCCCGGTGGGCGTAGCAGGCAAGATACATTTGTTCAAGATGAAAATCGTTTACCACGACGTGTTTGGACTCAGTGCTAAAAGGTGGAGGCTGGGGGGGTGGAGGCAAGTGGCCGGCAGCAGGGCGTGAGAGGCAGTGTAGCCGAGCAGGGATCAGTGAGGAGGAGGTCGTATTTAAAGGGAACGCTTGTTGAGAGAATGGGCTGTGATTGGTGGGTGACTGACGGGCACCCGTACACCTGTCAGCAGCTGACGGCTGATGACAGCTGAGCACACGACTCCGTGTCCTGCATGAACTAACGCGATGCTTCATTTCAGTTTCTACGTTGTTGTTTTGTTTAGCTGGGTTCTCTTCCCTCTGCCCTTGAGCTTGACGGGGAAACGATGTAGATAACAGCAGCAAACAGTCTCCTCCACTCCCATTCTTTTCTTATCTTGTCTCCCCCTCTCCACCTCTGCAGTCTCTGTCTGGCCAGTTTTCACATCATTCTTTTCAGTCTGTGCTCGTCTCGCTCCTCTTCAGGGTAAACATGGTCCAGACAATTGAGTTTAGTTAATGAAGCTGTCAGGGCGCAGGGGGACTTGTTAGTCTGCCTTGTTAGTGCAGAGGAGTGGATCGTGTCTTTGTTCACGGTGCCGCTGCACTTTGTTAGCGACGCTGAAAGAGGTTCCTGTGTTTTCACATCATTCAGGGAACCTGCTGCAGAGATTAGGTCGTTTTCCACATGATATCGTAACGTAAAGTCCTTCATTGGAAGTTAATTGGACCTGGTGGGAGGTGCACAGCATGTCACCTCGGTGGCTCTGACATTTTAGATTTGGCCAACGTCTGCACATAACATAACAAGTTGTAGTTTGTGTATCAGTAATTTAATTACAGCCAGTTTAACAAAACAAGAATAATACAGATTTTCTTATGGTGAAAGAAATGTTGACACTGTTTCATCTCTAATACAGAAACAATCTTATTTCACCCACAATATGAAGAAGTGGCTGCTGTGAAATCAGTGTCATCACTTTAACATTCAGTGTGAACATGAGCACATTCTTTGATAAACTAATGGAAATCTATTTCTTTTGAAACTTTACTTTTTTGATGCCAGGATTCAAACCTGTGATGTTGCAGTCATGTGACGTGCACATGCCAGATTCCCCTGGAACAAATGTTTTTATTTGAATTACCTTTCTCTAATCTGTCATTTTGTAACATTTCATGAATATTATAACCTGTTAGGGTTTTAGACTTTGAACCATTTGTTACATCATCAAACGAGCAGCTGATGATTCTGTCATTTCTTGTTCTCAGCCTCACATCCTCCTCGAGGTCACATGAAATAATGTCCACACGTCATAAGGCATCAGCCTCCATCATGTTAAAGTAATGTTGAAATGTTCTTCAAAAAGAACAAGAAGGATTCTATAACATACAACAACATAGAGGCAACAATACAACACAACATGTCGCCCTCAGGCTGCAGCAGTTTGTTGTAGGGTTAGGGTTAGGGAGGAAATGACAGAATAAAGAAGTGATGTGCAGCTGAATTCAGTCCAAAGTTCTCAAGTTCACGAAATAAAAGTCAGAGTCAAAGTCTCAATGGTTCAGATTTGAAAAACTTCTTTTTGAATTATAAATATGAGTGCAGCTTTGTACAAATGACTTTTGAAAGAAATAAAACATTTTCACATGTTCTGGTGTTTTCTGTTCAATAAATATAAAGTGAATTCAACATAATTCAAGCAAACTGTAACATTTGCATTATGACATGAACTACATAATGTGATGGGGTCACACAAGCTGCAGTGTTGGCCCTGAGTACTATCATTACTACATTAATACTGTACTGAGTACTCGTGGCACCGACGTCATTAAGAAGCACGTTCAGTCTTTGCTAATTACAGTAAGACACACGGCTACTTTTTAATTAAAATGCAAACACACACACACAATACTCAGAAAGTGATTAAAGGAAACCCTTTAATTAAAGCTCAGAGAAAAGCCAACATCCACACACACATCTTTTACAAACACACACCTGCTCTGGATTTCCTGAACAAATGAACCTGAACGATCCAGAACTCCACCACAGGAATCGTTGAAAAGCTGCTGCTTGTCTTTTGTTTCACTGAAGCTTTCTTTCCTGCATTTTCTCTATTTTCCTCCTTTATGCTCTACATCCTTTAATAATTTCTACATAATTCATCTTCTCATATTTCTGCTTTCCTCTCAAACCACGTCTTCTTCTATTTCATCCTTTATTTTCTCTTTCTTCTCGACCCCCTCATTCTGAAAAATGGTGTTTATTGACCTTATAGAGAAGAAAAGGCAAGAGAGCTGTGTGTGTGTGTGTCTGTGTGTGCAGCCTGTATTGTGCACATGATGTGCATGTGTCTGTGTGTGTCTGCACACGGATTGTGTGGTCCTGTGCAGCGGCTTCTTGCGTTGGAGGGTTTGTGGATTTAATTGCACTCGTCTTTCCTGGCGCTTTGTCTCGAGGGAGTCATGCTGCGTTCCCTGAAAACAACAACAACATGAAGAGCTGCAGCTTCAACACAGATTTCTTCGCAGCAGACTACGTATGAAATGAAGCTGGTGTGAGGTCAGAATCAAACCTGCCCGAGAGCTGCTGATCGTGCTATCGCATCAGATGCTGGACATTTCCATGATGTCACAGGAATCGTGTTCCATAATATTTTATATGTAGGTTTGTTTGTTGGTAGTTTTGTGAGCACGTTTAAATCTCTGACGGTCACTGTGAACCCTGAAGTAAAATGTCTGGTGTATGAAACCTTCTCCAACACTTCACCAATCCAAGTGTTAATAGTCTTGTTTGTTTTTTACGTGTAATTGTTAAAGTTTTACTTCAGCTATAACTCAAAGTATTGTCAGCAGCAGGTTGTGTGTTGGTCTCTTGACTTCCAGCAGAACCATCATCACACTGCTGATCAAACAAGAGGCTTCTGGTTCAGTCACTTCTCCTGATTCTGATGTTTGTCTCCATGTTTGTAACTTTAAAGTCTTACGCCAGCTGTCCCTGTCCCATCCACTAACATGGAGAAGGTGTTGTTTATAATATACTTAGAATTATAATATAATTATACTGCAGCAGTGACTAGACTGTCCCATTTCAAAAGCTCCTTCAAATGCAGCTAACAAATGTGTCTCTTCATCACTGGGAAAGAAAGGCGATGGATCCTATCCCAGGAATCATTGTATTAATATATTTATATAATCATTGTACAGCGAGACATCCACTGCTTCAGTGTCAAGCCTCCACTCAAATGAACAGCGAACAGTGAACATGTTAAAAACCCAAGTGGCATTGAAACTTTCTCTGTCCAACTGCTGCTCTGTTGCTGGGCAACAGCAACAAGGACCAGTCCTTCGATGACGGTCCGTCTCATTCGAGTTGTGAGGAGGCCGTCTTCCACCAAAGGAGACGACCCCGACATTGGACACAGCTTGTTGGCTCATCCTGTCCTTTGCACCTCGTGGTGTCTGACTGGCGGTGAAATCGTCACCATAACATCCAACAGTAGAAAGTGGTCGAGCAGTTACATCATCAGATTGGCAGGTTTGCAGGTCTGGCAACAGTTTCCCTTCACAGACCTGAGGCTGAAGGTTGGAACTCGGACGTATGAGTCCAGTGATCAAAGTTCAAGAGGACTCAGCTGAATTTTTTTCTGATTTGATGTCAAAGAAATCCAGAAATAAGGAGCTGGTAAAGTAGAAACTATAGAGGGAAGCTTTCCTGCTGAGGCTCAGTGTGCTTCTATGTAATTACCCGAGTTCCCCCGAGCTTTGTAAGATATTAAACTTCTGAGACCGAGTGCTCATTTGTTGGAGACAGTGTCAGAAAGTAACCTGGAGCAACATGGGTCACAAGTGCTTTTTCACCAACTCCGAAAGTGATCCACTGCGTCTCCTTGTTCACGGCTTCACACTCACTCAGTTTATAAAGTCTGAGGACATTTGAGACTCGGCTGATTTTATTAATTCGAAGATGGTTGAGGTCATTAAACTCTGGTCCGTGAAGTTTCTCATCTGGAATTTGTATTTATGTACGCTGCATAATTGTGATGCACTTCAATCAAAGGAAGTTCAGGACTTTTCAGAGCTGCTCACATCATAGGTAGAAAATTAAAGATGAGTGTTTGATACAATCACCTCCTGCTTCGTTCTGTCCTTCATAGTGTGAGTGGACGTGAAGGACATTTCCAGTGTTGCAGTCAGTTAACTCTGCTTTGGTCTGAAACATGTTCTCTTTCCTTTTAATTCATTTGTATTTCTGCTGCTTGTGCACTTTTTTATTTATTAATGTATTTACAGAACTGCAGAGTGATTTAACAAAAGAATAAAATACTGGTGCTCAAATGATACAGTCATAAGGGGAGTTGCAGGATTACAGTGTCGATCAAGCTTTTTATATAGGTCGCACTTTACAAATCATAAAGATGTTCCTAATGCATATATATATATATATATATATATATATGCATACACATGCCACTTTTTAAGGCATTTTTTTAATTTCCAGACTCAGTTAACCCGAACATTAGGGATGAAGTTAAATTGAAATACAGGGAGGCGATGTATTTTATATAGGTATTAGAAGGCTTTAGTTATGTTCTGTAGAAATCCGCTTTCGTATCAGATCTGACAAAACCGATGTGCCGGCTCCAGTTCATCCCAAATCTCACTGAAATGAAATACTTCTTCCTCTACCCTCAGAGTGGCTCATTCATAGGTTTCCTTTCACAGTTTCTTCATAAAACAAACACAAAGACAACCAATAACATTACTGGCTCCCATTCATGTCTCCCCAGTGAAACCATCAGGAGCATCTGCTGCTCGGCTCAGGAACAGACGACAGCTCCTTGTACTGAAATCTCCATTAATCACATGAGGTGTAGTGGTTTTCTGAAGGTATGATGATTTTATTCCCCCTATACAGTGAACTCATTGTTTCCCACAATGCATTTTGAAAAATAGTGTGCAACCGATGGTCACTAACTAATATCTCCCACCATGCATTGCGCTGTCGGTGTAGAGACGAGAGCAGCAGGAAGAGAACGAGCCGTCGTATAAATGTAAATAAGAGCAGAGCAACTGAGACAAACACGTTTATTTCTACATTTAAAGATCATCACAGCGTGTTTTGGGGGTTAGGGGTAAAAGTGTAAAACAAACATTTAAAATTTACTCTGGGATTTTGTCCTCCCTCCTCTTCTCTCCTCCCACTCGTTCTCTGCAATATCATTCCACCTCCAACCCTCACACATGAGCAGTTGTCAAGCTCTATTCTCAGCAGCGTTATGGACGTTTGGGGATATGACGTTATGGTATTTTAATAACCCTGCTTGTCAGAATCAATCCAAACCTCATCAGACTGAATGAAAAGTGACG
>NC_061488.1:279065-281565 GCF_022539355.2 Hippoglossus stenolepis
CAGTATCTCAGGAATCTTCCTCAAAGATCAAATGCTTCAGATGATGCATGTTATGAGTATTGAATCAGCTCTTAACAGGTTAAGTTATTGCACATTATCCATTTCTTTGCAGTCTGACCAGTAATTGGAACAAAGTGATCTAACGTCTCCACCCTGAGGCGACGTGGTCCTAATCCAACACGTTGCAGTGAAGCCTGAGGAAGATGCTGATGAGAGAAGTGACGTCTCCATGTTTTTCTGACACAGATTTTCAGTGGGGAGGATCCTTGACCTTTGTGAGGGACCAGTGGTGAGTGAGGTCGTCCTCTCTCTTCTTGCTTCGGAGTCTGTTGAGACCAGAGACTGACGGACTGACTGATGAGGCCTCCTCCTCCTGAGGGGCCCTGCGGCGAACACAGCCAAACACTTCCTCAGCCAGAGTAATGGAGTGGAAAGAGATCGGACAGACTGTTGTTCCGCCATGATCCATTTAACACATAACATTCTGCCTGAGGACTTGACTCTTTTCCTTCAACACAAAACAGGTCCTTAGTGCTTTTAAAATACCTGAAAATAAGGGTTAGGGTTCATATCACAAGCAATGCATGCAGGTCAGTAATTAACATTATATTTGAAATGATTAGAGTTGGACTGGATGATCCCTGCAGCTGTTCACTGGGTGTAAACACAGGCCAGAGTTATCTTTCTTCCTCCCTCAGTCTCATGGCAGAACAACAACCATCTGACAGTTTGGTCATTTCCTGATCCTGAAGCTCACTCAACACGTCTGTGCATAAAGGTTCTTTCAGTGCAGAAGGGTTCGCCCTGACCCGAACCCGAACCCGAACCCACAGCCAATTACATTTCAGTGTAAATGTGTCTTGGACTTTATATGGAGAGAAGACGCCTCAGATTCAGTTTCATCATCCATCTGATGATCCAACCCATTAACTGATCATATATCAGGGGTCAAAGGTCAAAACCAAACAGGACTTTTACATTAAGAAATCTGGGTGACTGAATAATTCCTCTTCATTTGATTTAAAGTGGAACCTTTTAGTTTGGAGCAGACACACTAATGACTTTCTGTCAGCGACCTCAGCTCCCAGAGACACGAGCTGGTGAAGTGGTCTGATTTCAAATGATTTCTGTGTATTTCAGTTTTCCTCCACAGATCCTCACAGACACTGAGGCTTCATGAAAGAATCCAGAGTTAACTGCAGATCAAGTTCTCTGAATATTTGAAGGTCTGTGTGTGAAAGCTTTTCTGTCTCAATTTAAATTCCACGTCCCTGAGGGCAACACTTCACTCTAACTCCAGCGAGCAGCCACTCATTTATTCTCAACGTAATACGTTTACTTAATGTGGCCATGAAATGATGCAGCATCTACAGAGGCACTTTATGTTGAGAACTGAAAAGTGTCCTAATCAGCGTGTGAACGTGAAGAGTTAAACACAGGGACACAGACTGAGCTGCAGCATCACCTTTCACAGGTTGGTATTCAACACATGTTAATAACACCACTTATGTCAACGCAGCTCAGACTGCGACTGCAGCTCAAATGTTAAAAAAACACCGAAGCTCCTGAAACACCTCGAGGTCACATGACATCACATGGGTTCGGGTTGGGGTTCTGAAGATGAGCAGAATATGTCTCCTTGTTATTATTCTATTCGAGCCCTAATGTTGGGCGGAGCCTGTTGTTCGCAGCTGTCGCCTGCACTTGGCTGCTCAAACTGTTCCTGGATTACATGTTGAACTTCTTTGTATTTGTCTAATATTCAGCTGCTCTGCTGCTGTGCAGACTCGACCCTGTGTGTGATTAGTCAGAACACTGTGTGAAGGCTGGGGGAAACACAGGTAGACTCCCTGATGAGACAGTCCAGTGACCACTTGATGTGACGGTGGGTTGTTCGACCTAATGAAGCCAGATTACAAAACAACATCCTGTTTGTGCTGAAGTTGCATCGGAGCACAGGCCCCGGGGCCACGTCTGCTGACATCGTGAGTATTCAGATTATAAATCCTACTCAAGATGACAACGTGAGAGATTCTCATGGGAGAAGTTGGGATATGATTTGAGCTCAGGTCAGCAAAGGGCCATCAGCAGGAGAAGACGTGTTTAATGAGTCCCCTGTGGTCTCCAGGTTCCTTCAGCTCTTTAGACGCCATCGATAAATAAACGACATCATGAATACAAAACGATTCCCTCTGGCCTTCCTGTTACTTCTGTGTCTCACTGACGTCATCGGGAGGTTTGCTGAGCGAACCTGTTCTTTTCCAGCCATTTGGGTCCTAATCATCATGCAGAAGGTTTTATATGTTCTCTCCACTGCAGAACTTTGTTCGAGGATCAAAAATATCTTCAACCACATCATTCATCACATTTGTCTCCAAAGCCTTTTCTGATTCTGTGGAAAACATGGTTTGTGAGAGTTGATTGACAGCTGAGTCTAGTTGGCCAGTTACTCTCCCCGGATCAAACGGAGGAAACTGCTGGTCAATTTATGTTTAGTTGT
>NC_061488.1:289065-356565 GCF_022539355.2 Hippoglossus stenolepis
ATCCATAAACAACAATGGTGAACGTTGAACAGCGACACAGGAGCAGGATGTTTCACAGGTAAGAAACTTTATTCACTTGTCATGTGACATGTCAGCTGACTTCACTTTGGAAAATGCGAGATTCACATGTTACATGTATGATTTCTTCATGTGATTTATGGAATCGAGTTAAAATAGCAAGAAAGTTATCGTGATGAAAAGAGTTTTTAGTTAGTTTGATTCGAGAAGTAGATTTTATTATAAATGTGTCGTAGACAGAAATAAATTCGTTTTAGCAGTTTGACAATGAATTCAATGTTTCTTATTGGTTGAATATCTTTCATAAACAGTTTCTTTTATTACCACATTTACAGAGTAAACATCTTGGACATTATCAGTATAACTTTTACACGTATAACTGTTATTGTGAAAATTCACGCATATTTATATACACATGTGCATTTATATATATATATCATAGCCTTTTATACTTATATTCATTCTGTATACCATACCATATACTTATATATACTTAGTCTATTATTCATGTATTTGTATTTGTTTATTTCAATATCTCCTGATATTATTGCATAAATACAGTAACATCTGTGTACAATCATCCTGTGCCTCTGCACTTTATTCAAGTATATTTCTCTACAAACTATTGATGTAGTGAAAGGTGAATATTATGAACATATTCTCAGTAGTTGTATTCTCTTGTCCACCTCATCTGCTGCAACAAGTGACTTTCAGCACCACAGGATGAGTAGAACTACTGAAGAAATGACAAAATAATTATTTTCCTCAAAATATATTTTTATCAAATGTGCAACACATACAGACATATATACTAAAATATATATAGTCAAGTTTTTCTTTGCAGATCCAGTATTGTCTCGTTCTCTGTCCACAGGCTCTGACACTCGTCTGCTGGAGTATTCCTGAGTTGTCGTCCCATCATGTGTCCTCCTGAGGGGCCGTCACATTGAGATGCCAGATTACTTTAGGTGCTCTACAAAAGGTGCTGGGTCATCAAACACCAGCCTCAGCAATTCACCCACGTAATCTGTATTTTAATATTTCTATCAAACTATTATTTCATTGTTGTTTTAACATATGAGCGTTTATTTTTTTGAATTTGTATAAAAAAGTGTTTAAAACTGACTGTATGTGGCGTCTGTTTTTCTTCTTGTGGAACTGAACTCTGTCGACTGGTTGTCCTGTGGTGTCACGTTCAGTCTAAACCCCAGTAAGTCTGTGAACAGCCTCCAGTTGGTCCGAGACGCTGACAGGAACCAGGAGAGATCATATTACTGCTCTCAGCTTCTCTGCACTGGCTCCTTGTAAAACTCTGAACATCAAGATCCTGCTCCTCACATAGAAAGTCCTTCAAACCCTTCATATATCAAAGAGCTCATAACACTGTACTGTCCAAATAGATCACTGCACTCCCAAAACACAGGTTCTCTTGTGGTTCTAGAGTCTGTAAGAGCAGAACAGGAGGTAGAACCTTCAGCTACCAGGCTCCTCTCCTGTGGAACCAGCTCCCACTCTGGGTCTGAGTCTGTCAGAGTAGAACAGGAGGTAGAACCTTCAGCTACCAGGATCCTCTCCTGTGGCACCAGCTCCCACTCTGGGTTCTAGAGTCTGTAAGAGCAGAACAGGAGGTAGAACCTTCAGCTACCAGGATCCTCTCCTGTGGAACCAGCTCCCACTCTGGGTTCTAGAGTCTGTAAGAGCAGAACAGGAGGTAGAACCTTCAGCTCCCAGGCTCCTCTCCTTGGAACCAGCCTGTTCTGTTATAGAACAGGGGCAGGATCCTCTCCTGTGGCACCAGCTCCACTCTGGGTTCTAGAGTCTGTAAGAGCAGAACAGGAGGTAGAACCTTCAGCTACCAGGATCCTCTCCTGTGGAACCAGCTCCCACTCTGGGTCTGAGTCTGTCAGAGTAGAACAGGAGGTAGAACCTTCAGCTACCAGGATCCTCTCCTGTGGAACCAGCTCCCACTCTGGGTCTGAGTCTGTAAGAGCAGAACAGGAGGTAGAACCTTCAGCTACCAGGATCCTCTCCTGTGGAACCAGCTCCCACTCTGGGTCTGAGTCTGTCAGAGTAGAACAGGAGGTGCTAATTGTGTGAACTGTTGGTTTTTCTATAATTTGAAGGTCTTGACCTTCTATGCAAAGAGCCTTGAGAATGTTGAATATATATAGATCTATATATATATATATATATAGATCTATATATTACAGTATATATAATATCTGGAGGATTCTGACCGATATTAATCTGTCTGTAAAAAGCAGATTTCTCTAGTGCACTTTGTCAGAAATATCATCACATATAAAACTCCACAAACACTTAATGTAATCATCTTTTAGAACCTGAATGGTTCACCAGCAGCCTGGGATTCAGAAGACGTGATGTCAGGAGATGTTTCTATTTGTTACTTCCTGCTCTGGTTGGAAAGAGGTTCCTTTGATGTTCGATGTGTTCACACTGTAAATTACACTGTTTTTAAAGTTTCAGTTCCATTAGTGCGTCTTTGTCTTCACACAGTAGAAGTGGGACAGACACACACACTGAGGCCTTACATGGACACACACTTCAGACTGAGCTCAACTGATATTCATCAAACACACACAGTAACACACACACACACACACAGCAACACACACACGCAACACACCCAGTAACACACACACACACACACACACAACACACACACCAACACACACAGTAATACACATCCACACACACAGCAACACACACAGTAACACACACACACATCCACACACACAGTAATACACATCCACACGCCCAGTAACACACACACACACACACACACACACACACACACACACACACACACACACACACACACACACACACACACACACAGCAACACACACACAGCAACACACCCAGTAACACACACACACACACATCCACACACACACCAACACACACAGTAATACACATCCACACACACAGCAACACACACAGTAACACACACACACATCCACACACACAGTAATACACATCCACACGCCCAGTAACACACACACACACACACACACACACACACACACACACACACACACACACACACACACACACACACAAACACACACAGCCACACACACAGTAACTAACACACACATCCAAACACACACAGTAACACACACAGCAACACACACAGTAACTAACACACACATCCAAATACACACAGTAACACACACAGCAACACACACACAATCAGCAATACAGAGACACACACACACACACACACACAGAAGCACACACTCTGCGGCTGCAGTGGAGATTGAATCTGGAAAACAGAACGCAGTGTCAGAATGGGAGGGTTTGGATGAAGAGATGCAGACAGAGAGGGAGGGAGGGAGAGAGAGGAGGATGGAAGAGGGGAGAAGAAAGAGAAGAAGAAACATGTGGAGCCCCGGGGAAATTCAGCTGCACAGCAGAGTTACTTTACTGTTATGATTTGATGAATATTCATGATGAGAGAGAGAGAGAGAGAGAGAGACAGGGAGAGAGAGAGAGAACGAGAGAGAGAGAGAGAGGAAGGGAGGGAGAGAGAGAGAGAGACAGAGAGAGAGACAGAGAGAGGGAGAGAGAGAGAGAGAGAGAGAGAGAGAGAGAGAGAGAGAGAGATGGAGAGAGAGAGAGAGAGAGAGAGAGAGGAAGGAGGGAGAGAGGGAGGGAGGGGGAGGAGAGAGAGAGATGGAGAGAGAGAGGGAGGGGAGGAGGGAGAGAGGGAGGGAGGAGAGAGAGAGAGAGGGAGAGAGAGGGAGGGGGAGGGAGGGAGAGAGAGAGAGAGAGAGAGAGAGAGGGAGGGAGGGAGAGAGGAGAGGGAGGGAGGGAGAGAGAGAGAGATGGAGAGAGAGGAGGGAGGGAGGGAGAGAGAGATGGAGAGAGAGAGAGGGAGGGAGGGAGGGAGGGAGAGAGAGAGGGAGGGAGAGAGGGAGGGAGGGAGGAGGAGGGAGGGAGAGAGAGAGAGAGAGACAGAGAGAGGGAGAGAGAGAGAGAGAGGGAGAGAGAGGGAGGGAGGAGAGAGAGGGAGGGAGGGAGAGAGAGGGAGGGAGGGAGTTTAACGTGTTGCTGCTGTAAAGATGTAAAACCACATTAATATTACATTAATAAGACAGACTGTGGGGGATGTGTGTTTTTAGTGCATCAGCTCCATCTCTCTTATATAAGCCTCCATCCATCCTTCATTTTCTGCTGCTCCTCCAGGATCAGGTTCTCTCCTCCTCCATGTGAGGAGAAGCCAGACAAGATGGTGCAGATGTGATCCCCTCACGTCTTCACTCCCAGCTCCCTGCTGGAGATAATCAGGCTTCACCTCCTTCTTCATGTGGATCACTGCTGACACCTCAGCACTCCACCATGTTCCTTCTGATTCTTCAGGTCAAAGATCCAGTGGCTCAACCCTCTGACTGCGACATGTGAAGAGGAAAGAAACACATTATATACATGATATATATTACATGACATATATTATAATATATGTCATATGCGCCCACAGTTTAGATTTGTTCAGAATTCAATACAAAATACCAAACAAGTAGAACTGAGCCCGATGGTGGAGGAAGACGTGACTCAACTGGTGCTTAAATCTTATTGTTGAAAAAAGAAGGAAAATACTAAGAAACAACAAAATAAATATATATATATATATATATATATATACTGTATATATACACTGTATATATATCCAGAACCAGGCCCCTGACTCTTGGGCTCTAGAATATTCAGCCTCCAGACTTAAGCTTTACTCCAGAGGAGCATCTACCCTTTATACCAGAAGCCCCTCCCACCAGACAAACCATCAATCAGACAATTAGGGAATCTCTGTAAGGTGTGAAATCAAAACCATTCATGTGCCCATCATCATTTCATCTGTCACAGAAATATCACTTTATTATATCACATGTGTCCTTGAAGGAGCATTTCTCTGATAACACCCCTCTGGACTAGCTTTCATGTGGAACACTCCAGATTCCCCCCTCCCCCCAGAGTTGGAATCTCCCACTGCCTGTTTGCCAGTGGGACCAGGAGACCCTGCATGAAAGTGAGGGGGGGTGAATATAACAAGACCCATATTTTATAAATGATATTGAATAAATGCTTGGGAAATAAATATGTGTCTTGAGGTTAATAGACTATTGGTTTATATCTACTCTGTGTATAAGTACATTAGAGCAAGATTCAATGGTTTACCTGTGTGAATGTGAGTGCTAGCTTAACATGCTACCATGCTGGCTAATGCTACAGCCATGCTAATGCTAATGCTACAGCCATGCTAATGCTAATGCTAAAGCTAATGATACAGGTGACATAGCACATGACAAGTATTTGCATTTCTATAAGCCAGCTTCTTAAAATGTGTGTTTTTACCACCTAATTACAGGTCATGGGGTAACTGGGGGTAACATGGGGTAACTGGGGGTAACTGGGGGTAACATGGGGTAACTGGGGTAACATGGGGTAACTGGGGGTAACTAGGGTAACTGGGGGTAACATGGGGTAACTGGGGGTAACATGGGGTAACATGGGGTAACTGGGGTAACATGGGGTAACTGGGGTAACATGGGGTAACTGGGGGTAACATGGGGTAACTGGGGGTAACTGGGGGTAACATGGGGTAACTGGGGGTAACATGGGGTAACTGGGGTAACATGGGGTAACTGGGGGTAACATGGGGTAACATGGGGTAACTAGGGTAACATGGGGTAACTGGGGTAACTGGGGTAACATGGGGTAACTGGGGTAACTGGGGTAACATGGGGTAACATGGGGTAACTGGGGGTAACATGGGGTAACTAGGGGTAACATGGCGTAACATGGGGTAACTGGGGGTAACATGGGGTAACTGGGGGTAACATGGGGTAACATGGGGTAACTGGGGTAACATGGGGTAACTGGGGTAACTGGGGTAACTAGGGTAACATGGGGTAACTGGGGGTAACATGGGGTAACTGGGGGTAACTGGGGTAACTAGGGTAACATGGGGTAACATGGGGTAACTGGGGTAACATGGGGTAACTGGGGTAACATGGGGTAACATGGGTTAACTGGGGTAAGCATGGGGTAACATGGGGTAACATGGGGTAACTAGGGGTAACATGGGGTAACTAGGGGTAACATGGGGTAACTGGGGTAACATGGGGTAACTGGGGGTAACATGGGGTAACATGGGGTAACTGGGGGTAACATGGGGTAACATGGGGTAACTAGGGGTAACTGGGGGTAACATGGGGTAACTAGGGGTAACTGGGGTAACATGGGGTAACATGGGGTAACTGGGGGTAACATGGGGTAACTGGGGTAACATGGGGTAACATGGGGTAACTGGGGTAACTGGGGTAACATGGGGTAACTGGGGGTAACATGGGGTAACATGGGGTAACTGGGGGTAACATGGGGTAACTGGGGTAACATGGGGTAACTGGGGTAACATGGGGTAACTGGGGTAACATGGGGTAACTGGGGTAACATGGGGTAACTAGGGGTAACATGGGGTAACTGGGGTAACATGGGGTAACTGGGGTAACATGGGGTAACTGGGGGTAACTGGGGAATCTGATAGTGATGCAGCTCTGAATCAAAAACTCCCATGTTTCAGTGTTGATCAAAATAAGGTCAGCAGGACAAAGCCACTGTTAGATGTATTATTAGTATTATTATTATTAGCTCATATCTCTGCCGAGGAACCCAAGATCGATTCATGGCTCTCTGGGAAATCTGTCAAAATAAAAGAAAATCTCATATCGCTGAAGAAAGTTAAAATAAGATTCCTGGATCCATCCCCTGATCCAGATCTGCACCAAATGGGTTAACTAACTAAATCTGTCCAGTAGTTTTTATGTAATCCTGAAACCTGTTGAAGGAAATCACTATGTATTTAATACTCTGATGTCCACACACAAAGGGTCAGTGCACACAGGGATTTACATTTATATTTACAGATATTAATTCTAAATGGAAACCAGTGATATTGGCTCCACAGAGTATCAGGGCTTGTCTGGGATTCACACCTTCAACTGGAGCCAATAGTCTCTGTGGTTGTTGGTGAAAATTATTAAATAACAAACTCTTCTTCTTTTAATTTGTTCATGTAAATGTTCCTCGTCCAACCTCCTCCTCTTCCTTTGTGGGTCATATTTATCCATCCTGCTTTGTTCATGCAGTGTTGAGCCTCTGTGAACACTGAGAAGCAAGTGTTTTACTGCCATGACACGTCGGGGGGGACAGACTCTCACACGGGGTTTGAAACATGTTGTCCATGTTTCTCTAAACCATGAAGATGATCTTTCTAGGACCTGAACCACCCTAAGGGCCTGACTGATCCTTAACGTCCACCCAGTAAAGACATGACTGATGTGTGTATATAGTTTCCTAAGGAGACCTGTGTGATCGACGTCTCGCAGGTTGTGTTGTGTGCAAATGCGCAAATTGTTGACTTGTCTATGTGGGAGCTGTAATCGCTGGGACTGTTGCACTCTGAGCACATTTAGAACAAGTCCATGGGGAAGCTGCTGTAGAAGAAAAGGCAGGAAATGTGCATGTTGTTGTTTCCTGGTTCTTGTCTTTAAAACACTGGTTTTCTCATGATTGGAGGAAGAACCACAGAACACATGATTTCATTCAAGAGGAACAAGCTGAGTTCACACTGGTCCTCAACTAGTGTTGGTCCAGCTTGGATTGAAAACTGATCTGACAACTGTGAAACAGTCAAACGTCCTTATAATCTTATAAAGAAATATATCTAACATGTAAAGAAGTACAACCATACGTGCTCAGTGGCTCCGTCGTGATCTTATCTGGTGATGTTTGAAACACGTCTGTCTTCCTTCTGTCAGGTGGCTGGAAACCTTCGGACAGAGATGGAGTTTTCTGACGACTTCCTGCTGGCCGAGCTGGGTCACCTGCAGCTCTACAACGACTCGTTCTTTCAGAACAACTTCACCGGTGGCTACAACGAGACGGAAGCTTTACTGCCAATGGGGGTGAAGGTCACCATCGTGGTCGTCTACATGATCGTCTGTGTCATCGGCCTGGTGGGAAACTTCCTGGTCATGTATGTCATCATAAGGTAAGAGAGAAACAAAGTGAACTCAATCTGAAAGTTTATATCGGGAAAAACTAATTGTTCCAGTGAAGTTACAGCAGCCTGGTCCTTTAAATCAAAGGCTGTTGCTGTAGTGATCCAAACTCATAGGATGGAATACTGTAAAACATTGATTATACACTAATTATACACCTACAGATTATTAAGTCTAAATATATACAAGTCAAGGTTCATTCAGCCTGTTGACACTGCTGCTGAATTAACAGAACATTATTCAGTGTGGATGTTCTCTGTATAACCTGAATATCTGAAGAGACATTTGAATCCCTCTGAGTCGGCTGCTTCCCACGAGGGACACCTGACATGATGATCCACACAGAAACGCTGACGAAACGTTTCCTCGAAACATTTCAAATTTCAAATCTTTGCCTTTTTCTCTGGGATTCTGCAACACTGAAAATGTCCCAGTTGTGGGACTAATACTGGCAAAAGCTTTTATGAACAATGTGTGTGTGTGTGTGTACTCAACCTATTGGGCAGCTGCTCCATCATGTTGTGTGTGTGACTTTCATATTTAACTGTACTTTCATGAGAGTGGCTCCACTGCATGTATGAGTTCTGCTGCTGCTACAGAACCAGTTTCTCAGCTGTTTACTGACCAATGAAAAAGAAACGTTGCAAGTTCAGCATCAAACTTTATTCCGTCTGCAGAGTTTGTAAGAATCATCTATTTCCATCACTTCTTTGCCTCTGACCTCAGCCCCCTGACCAGAGGGAGAAATAGAGCTGCTCACAGTGTGAATTATAACATATATATATATATATATATATATAACCTCTGTCTTGTAAATACAATGACGGCTGAAGTTTGCAACAAACCACCATCACCACCACGCTTGGTGGCTAAGATAAGTTACAGCCGAGTCCCGAAGCAGCAGAGCAGCTTGCTTCACACGGCCCCATGTTACAGTAAGAGATTAGAGCAAACACACCGGCCGTGGTTCAGCCGCGGTTCAGGAAGCTGCGCTGCTCTTCTAGAGATTCGAGGTCTCGCCGGTTCATTCTGTCTTCAGCGTGTGATTCACAGCAGAGACAGAGAAAATGATCTTTCACCACAGTTTCAGTACATGATTCCATTCATTTGCTTTTAAACAGTTTTTATTGTGAAATATTTGCAGGGCCGGATGATGCATAGCTTCATACTGTAAATTCTGATATTTATTTGAGTACACAGGAAATACTGCAGTTATACCAGAAACCTCAGAAAGGCTGTAGTTATATTAAAATGTAACATAAAGAACTTCAGGTTATGTAAAGTACACACACTCTCTCTATCACATCAGAAGATCGTTGCTCTGCAGCTTTCAGGTGAAGTTTCACTTTTAAGATCTGAGCTTGTGAGATTTGTAAGATTTTACTGTTTCTGTAAGATTGTGAAGCATCATACAGAGGAGCTCATGTTAATACTGCACTGAGGATGTGAAGAAAGGCTAGTGTGTGTGTGTGTGTGTGTGTGTGTGTGTGTGTGTGTGTGTGTCTTTTTGAGATTGTCAGTATCCTTATTAAACCTTCTCTCATTCATACACGTACAACTGTAAATAGACACAATTCTCTCTCACACAGGTGTTGAATTACTTCTGCTCAGCTGTTGTCCTGAGTAAAAATGGACGCCCCCGACAACTTGCCCTCATCCCGGGTGTCAGGAGGCAGCAGCCTCCGTCATTTAGCTGTGTCGGGTTGGATGAAAGGCCTGATTGCACAAGATGGCCGACCATAACACTTGCCATCAGGCCGAGGAGGGAGCAGCTCTCTGCTCTCGATAGTTTTACTCTCACGGCTCCTGAGCTTCACTGAGTCTTAAAGGACCCATAGCATGCCCATTTGACCACAAGTTGATATGGTTCCTTGGGGTCTTAATGAAATGTCTGTAACATACTTTGGTCAAAATACCACAAGGATCATTTCAAACAGCTTTTTACCCTGTATAAAACAGCCCTCCACAGAGTGACCTGTTTTGAGTGCCTGTTCCTTTAAATGCTAATGAGCCAGCTCCCCCTCCCCCTCTCCCCACCCAGCGTAACGAGTGTGGGGGCGGGGAGATGAGGTGGGGGGTGGGCCAAGGCCATGTAGGGAGACTTCCAGTGCCTTGTTACGACACAAAACCCAGGAAGCTCAATCGAGTCACTCAAGCATGACGTTTCTGACTTAGAGGAACTATAACAAAACGCGCAAGTGTTTTTTCCCCAGAGTGTTTGGGTTGGTAGACATGAGCCAGATACCCACATTAACCTGTAGAAGCACGAACAAAGTGGAATTTGCATGATATGTCCCCTTTAATGTCAAGCACAAAGATGATGACGAGTGTGAGGACAGTTTGTGACAGTAAACATAGGTAAAAGAGTCATTGTCAGAAATTAAATTAATATCGGGTGGTGGGAATCGGTACTACACTGTGCATTTACACCACATATATTTCTGTCCTTTATAGTTTTCTGTGTAGTTAAACATCATAGTTTGACTTTTTGATTTACATCCTTTAGAATATGGTCTTATTTACCATTTTCTTATTCTCTTATGTAATGTAAAGAGATTTAAAAAGAGAAAAAGAAAGGACCAGTAGACAAAGTCACTCCATCACTGGAGGTGATGGAGGTGATGGAGGAGGTCAGTCACAGATCTGATGTCTTCAATGTTTCAAAAAATCTAAAAAATCTAAATGAAGAATGGTTTAACTGCAGCAGATGTGACATTTCAATAAAGTTTTATAGAAACGCTCACAACCGATAAAAGTCTGGGTCATCAGGAAATGATTAAACCTCCACAAACAAAATCAGTGTTCGATGAAGTCTCCATTTGAATCAGGTAAATGTGGCTGGTGGAGTGAGGATGAGGAGGATGAAGCAAAGAGCAACTCAGCATTCCGTGGTAGGCCGAGAGACCCATCAATCAAACAGATATACATCTGCATGAGCATTGGTTGTAGTAGCCCAGACTGGACAAACTAAACCCCCTTTGAGTTTTTATGAAAACTGAAGGTTACCACAGGTTCTCTTTCATGTTTGGAAGGGGGGGGGAGAGAGAGATGAGGTGAGGGGTGTTCAGCTGCAACATGACACTTCACCACTAGATGTCACTAAATTCTACACACTGCAACTTTAAGAGGAATCTCACAGATTGTTCCACATGAAGCTCAAATAATAAGAGGAAGAGAGAGGAAGCCACAAATCTGCAGAGTCAGCATTAGTTGAGAATACAGACGTTTGTGAGTTAGAGAGAAGTGACCTCATCATACATCTGCTTCTCGCCTCTCGAGTTTAGATGCATTGTGGGTAATGCAGGTGACTGTGGAACACAGAAGATGACGTCTGTGCTTCTGTTCATCAACAGTCTGAAGGTGTTGAGTCTCTGAAGGCTTCATTCAGCTGAATCCTATAGCTGGATGTGCTGGATTTTCTTCCTCTGAACCTAATACTCTGAAAATAGGGAGTAAAATGCTGAATTAATTTAAATATACTTATCTAAAAAAATATCACAGAATAAGACCTGTACATATCTCAGCATCCAAAACATTAAACTGATCGTTAATGCTCTACATGTGCGAGAACACCTATTTTTCTTACTTTGCATATTACACAATGGAAATTATCAGATATTTGGCAGAAACACATGTTGAGTATCAACATATTTGTAAATTGAAAACTTGGTTTTATTAAGTTCAGTTGTCGAATATAGAAAGTTAATTTAATTAACTTTATTAGAATATTTTTTAATGATTGTAAAACATACAGCAGCTCGTTTTAGACGTTGTCCCTCTGAGTTTTCATCATCTGAAACTAATTGAGACTTTTACTTTGTGATGCACTTACTTGTCAACATGCTCTCATGCTGTGTTTTTAGCTCCGATGAAGTCTTCATCGTACGTCTCTGAACTGATGCTACGAGCTGATAATGCCCTACACGTAGATCGTTGTCATGGAAACAGAACCCCTTTCCGTAAGAAGAATCCCTCCATGCTGCAGTTTCCCCTCACGGAAGAAGAATAGCATCAGATTGTGTCGTCTGCTGCTCTGAGCTCTGTGCTCCACCGTCTGTAGCTCTAATCACATGCTCGTACCCGGCTCCTGTTGCTGAGCTGCAGACACCTGCACTGCGACTGTTCTGTGACAGCAGCAAGAACTGAAAACACGCCGAGCTCGCAGTCAGGAAAAGTGCTAATGAAGCATGTGTGTGGAAACAAAAAGAGACTCCAGACAGACACACAACCTCAACTCCTCCTGCTTCATGTCAGCTTTAAATCAATTAGTGAAGAGCGGCCATATTTCATATGTTTCTGGTCTGTGACACTCACGCATACGTACCAACAGACAGAAACACAACCAGGTCAGAGGTGAACACACAAGTTTGATGTTGCTGGAAGGAGGAGTGAAGGAAAAGAGGAGGAAGAACCCAGAGAGAGAGAGAGTGAGGAGAAAACAGCAGCAGGTAGAGCTACGTCAAGTAAATCTACACAAATCTGTGTGTGTGTGTGTGTGTGTGTGTGTGTGTGTGTGTGTGTGTGTGTGTGTGTGTGTGTGTGCTTGTGTGTGTCTGTGTGTGTGTGTTGATAGACACTAAATACAGCTGGTCGTCACATGACTTCTGTCTCTATGATTTGCATATTTCAGGGCGTACACACTGTTCATGTCGCTCCTCTCTCAGAGTATCAGAGTATCAGGGTATCAGGGTATCAGGGTATCAGGGTATCAGGGTATCAGGGTATCAGGGTATCACGGTATCAGGGTATCAGAGTATCAGGGTATCAGGGTATCAGGGTATCACGGTATCAGGGTATCAGGGTATCAGAGTATCAGGGTATCAGGGTATCAGGGTATCAGGGTATCAGGGTATCAGAGTATCAGGGTATCAGGGTATCAGGGTATCAGAGTATCAGGTATCAGAGGTATCAGAGTATCAGGTATCAGGGTATCAGGGTATCACGGTATCAGGGTATCAGGGTATCAGAGTATCAGGGTATCAGGGTATCAGGGTATCAGGGTATCAGGGTATCAGGGTATCAGGGTATCAGAGTATCAGGGTATCAGGGTATCAGAGTATCAGAGTATCAGGTATCAGGGTATCAGGGTATCAGATATCAGGTATCAGGGTATCAGGGTATCAGAGTATCAGGGTATCAGAGTATCAGGTATCAGGGTATCAGAGTATCAGGGTATCAGAGTGTCAGGTATCAGGTATCAGAGTATCGGTATCAGAGTATCAGGGTATCAGGTATCAGAGTATGAGATTTTTAGTTACAGAAAAATGTCGAAACTGCTTTTAAATTGACTGTCTTGGTCCCTGGAGGATAAATTGTAAAGATTTGAATGATGCCCTAACCACAGAGGAACTACAGAGGAACTGCAGGGTCCTGTCTGAAAGCAGCTTCAGAGGGCAGCATGATTTCTTTAACACTGTGGCCTTCGTTTATATAGAAACAGAATCCACCTCCCGTAGTCTTCCTTCTAGCTCCACAACACGGTCCACACCGAGGAGGTGAGAGCAGGTAGACGAGGGCTGGTCGCCAGCCAGGTCTCGTGTTTGGTCTGATTCTTACGAGAAGCAGCAGTTCCTGCATGTTGTGGCCAGGGAGCGGACATTCGCCAGGTGAATTGACGGCAGCGCAGTTTGAAATCCCTGAAGTTTAACGAGCGCTCTGCTCGCTTCCCCCGGTGTCGGTGGATATTTGATATAAACATGTGAATCCCATAGAGATCTGCAAAAGCTTCGTTGTTACATTCTGGTAAAAAACTGAGGAAAAGTTTGAGCAGTGGTTGGTCAGAGAAGTTCATCACAGAGGGAGAACTGAAGGTCACAGAAGGTCACAGAGCGAAGCGCCCATTCGTCCATCTGCGGCGCCATCTTGGATCAGCATGCTAATGTTAGCATATCGAGCTCACAGAGCTGTAGCGTGGCTGTCGACTCGTTAACCTCACATTGTGTAAAGGCTCATTAAGAGTAAACTTATCTTTTATCTTACTTCGACGAGTTGAATGAACATTAATGGAGCTTTGGGTCTGAAGGGTCCAGTAAAGACTGGGACTTTGAAGCTGTAGTTTCTCCTCCTGCTGTAATTGTCTCTTTGGGACCTCCATTAAATCAGTCCTCAGCTCGTCCGCAGTGTGGAATTAAACTATAACTCTTATACTAATGAGGCCCGACTTAGTAACTGAGACGCTTCTCAATAGTTTGGTTTCTCTTTGGGTCTAATTCCATTTGTGCATAATATTTCGTTTTGATCATGGATTTATGGAACATTTTTTAAAAATTAATTATCAGCCATAATTATTTCTGTGTAACTCACAAAGTCAACTGATGAAACAGAAAAGAGTCAGAAAAAACGTTTCCATCGATTAAAAGCTGAACATTGGAGCTGCCAAACCAAACCGTCTTCTGAGTATTATTAAGATTAATAATCATAATGATAATAATGATCCTTTGGTTCAAAGCTTTTTAATATTCAACATGACAGATGTCTTAGGTTCAAGAGGAAACATCAAATCTCACAGAGAGAAATGAATCAGGACAAAGACAAAAAGTCTCTTTCTGCAGTAATGGAGACGACGAACTTCTCCTGAAATATGTGAGTAATATTAGACTTTAATCTGTAAGGTTTACAGATCAGATAACAGATACCAGGCAACACGTCTCATCCAGAAAGCATGGATTGAAATCTGAGAAACATTTTAACCAGAAGTTTAGTTGATCCATTTTGATTTCATCTACATGTGGTGTCATTGTTCTCTGAGCCCAGTTGTTTACTGAATGATTTCCACTTGGTGGAAGGATGAGACAAAGTTCTTAATTATTTAAGTGTTTTATTTACGATTTATAATTCATGAATCTTGATTGAAAAGAACAAGCTCATGTGTGATTTGCTGCAGCTTGATGGAGTCGAGCTGAGGTCTGAGCTCGAGTGGAGGATGTTCTCGTTGCATATGAACATATTAAATCTGTTTCTAATGGGGCCTGAATAAAAAAAGCAGCTCTGAATAATGTGGGACCTTAAATACTTGTTTTAACGTAGTTTCTGTCTGACACACTTTCTATTTGAATTTGATGAGTTTGAGAACAGACGCAGTAAAACAAGTGTTTTATCTGGTGATAATTACAAAGCAACATGTGGTTTGGCAGTGAAGCATCATCTCATCACACTGGATGAGATGTAACACACACACACACACACACACACACACACACACACACACACACACACACACACACACACACACACACACACACACAGTGGTGTGGGGGTTCACAGTGTGAGCACTCATCCCTGCTCTGGGGCTCTGTGGGCCATTTCCCTTAATGAGGCCTCAGATGGTGAATCAGAGTCGGGACATTTACCATCATCACGGCTAATTTCGTCTCCACCCGACCAGAACACGGCCGTGTCCCCGGCAGGAGCCTTTCCCGAGCAGGCCTCAGAACTTTGTCTTGATTTCTGATCAATGGGGAGCGCGGCTGATTTCTGACCAAGGAGTGCTTCACTGCGTAACAGTACAGTAAGAGGCGGGCTGGGCTTTTGGTGAATGGAAGGAATGCATGTGGAAATATAATGATTCATGCAGGTTTTTATGAGCAGGGCTGATTATAAAAAAGGAAAAATCAACTGCCAACGTGTCCTTTAAAGAATTGAGCCTAAAACGAGCGGCCGATCAACGACAGCTGATCATTAACTCTCAGCCTGGTGCACGATAGAGCGTTTTCAGCTCTTCACCCATTGTCCAGTTGGCGACGCTTCCCACTCAGCTTCTCATTGGCTGTTGCAGGTTTATGCTCAGTATTCCTCTGGAGTATAGTGTGTATATAATATATCATATTATGTGTTTGATATTTGATATACACATATGAGTCAGTTCTGCACCAGCCATAACCAAGAACATTTTATTACGCAAACAATTTCCACTGGAGCACCACTTGATCTGCACCATTTCAATCAATAACACTCCGTTGCCATGACGTCGGTCATTTCTAAGAGTCCCAGCACTCGTAACACGTCTCAGGATGAGAAACGCAGAAAACTCAATCTGCTGCTTCTGTGTGATTAAAATTCGTACGTTTGGTACAGAACATTTTATCAGCTGCTGTTTCCAAGGTGAGAAATAAACTGCAAACCTCCACATGAAGATGATGGGAGCAGAACAATACTGTCACATTATTTCAAACCTTTTTATTTCATATTGTGTTACAAGTTATTAAGTAGTCCTCAACATTTTCACTGGCTTAAATGTCAGGGACTGGAAGACATGGCAAAGATACAAATATTCATATTGATGATTATGATGACAGATAAAATCATTATTTCGTTCAAGTTTAAAGACTAATATTTGCTCCACAGCGCCGCTCATGAATTCTGCACAAAACCTAGATGAATATATCTTCTCGTGTTAAAAATACACTTCTTAAAAGCTGTTGGCGATGTTGCCAAACACCCTCAACGTGTTTAATTAAAAAATGAATTAAAATCTAATCAGTTGTATTTGTGACATTATGAAAGAGAAACAAATAAAGCCCAGTGTCACGCTGAAGGAAACGAGAGGTGTGAGGTTAAAGAAATGAACGATAACAAGGTTAATGAGAGCAGAGGCTCTGACGGACGATTAGACGAGAGCAGAACCGAGGCAGGAGATGAGAGCATTAGTGGTCATGGCTTTAATTAGGAAACAAGGAGGGAGAAGAAACTCTCTGTTTGTCTATGAGGAGACAATATCCTCGAACCAGAGAGAGGAGACTTAATGAGACAAGATAATTAAAAGAAAGAAAGATGTGAATGTAAATGTAACAAGATGAAGGTACATTGGACAGGATGAGCTGAAAAGTAAATATATATATGTGCTTCTTCTTTTTACTCTTTAATAACAGGTGAATGAAAAGATTCACAGTGTGATCACAGCACGACTGATGTCACAGCCGGTCACTGGTCACCTGACACAGTGAGGCAGTTACCGGATGTGTTTTCAGTCATGTGATCTCACCTGCAGCTGAGTTAGACATCCACACTAATGATTCAACAACCAGGAGCTCGGCTTGAAGAACTGTTACTGACAGGAAGTGGAAGTTTGGCTTCACCGCTGGTAGTCGAGTCATGTGACTGAAAAGAGCCAATCAGGAAGAGACCTTCAGCTTCATCCAGACCAAAACACAACCCTGACATTTTCAAAATAAAACAGGGTCAGCAGCGTTTCCAAACTTCTTCCTTTTACACTCTGAAAAACTGCAGCCGGCGTAAACATAGCAACAACAACAAAGGATGTGGCTGTAGCCTAGTACTGCAATGCCACTGTAACTACCATAAAGACTGAAACTTAAAGTAAATCAAATATTCATCTAGATTATAACCTGAGAGAAAACTGTATTATTACCATGTGAGGGTTTTACTCTCTGCAGCAGGTACAAGACTCTGGTTTCCACCACAAGTTCAGTTGCAGGAATTTGTTCATGAAATCAGAAAATTACAAATGAGCCCCTCACTCAGCCCCCCCTCTCCTACAGAGGCTGTGGTCCTTCTAGTCATTCTTGTTTAATTTAGCTTATCTTCTATTTTCCAGCTGTATAAATTGTCACATATATTTTCATTTCCATAACTTTACTCAAGTGGAACCAAAGTAAAAGTTTTGGAATCACATTCATTTCACTTTCCTTCTGAACGAGTGTCACTGTTCATTTCTACACAGAGACACAGAGCGCACTGCGTTACCTCCATCTCATTGGTCAGGTTACAACCCAGCTCAGGAGGAAACTCAGCCCTTGTGTGGAATCACCTGCAGGACAAACACTTCTTCATACAACATGTCATTAAGGAGATCTAAGGGAAAACAGCAGAGATGGAGAGGAAGAGGAGGAGGAGGAGGAGGAGGAGGAGACAAGTGTGAGAGAAGAGCTGCTGCAGGAAGAGGAAGGAGGAGGAGGGGGAGAACAGTGGGAGTAAAGAGCTGCTGCAGGAGGAAGAGGAAGGAGGAGGAGGAGGAGAAGAGCTGCTGCAGGAAGAGGAAGAGGATGGGGAGAGGAGTGAAGAGCTGCTGCAGGAGGAGAGGAAGAGGAGGAGGAGGAGACGAGTGTGAGAGAAGAGCTGCTGCAGGAAGAGGAAGAGGAGGAGGAGGGGGAGAACAGTGGGAGTAAAGAGCTGCTGCAGGAAGAGGAAGAGGAGGAGGAGGGGGAGGAGAAGAGCTGCTGCAGGAAGAGGCAGAGGATGGGGAGACGAGTGAAGAGCTGCTGCAGGAGGAGAGGAAGAGGAGGAGGAGACAAGTGTGAGAGAAGAGCTGTTTCAAAAGGAGAGGAAGAGGAGGAGGAGGGGGAGGAGGAGGAGGAGGAGGAGACAAGTGTGAGAGAAGAGCTGTTTCAAAAGGAGAGGAAGAGGAGGGGGAGAACAGTGGGAGTAAAGAGCTGCTGCAGGAGGAAAGGAGGAGGAGGAGACGAGTGTGAGAGAAGAGCTGCTGCAGGAAGAGGAAGAGGAGGGGGAGACGAGTGAAGAGCTGCTGCAGGAGGAGAGGAAGAGGAGGAGGAGGAGACGAGTGTGAGAGAAGAGCTGCTGCAGGAGGAGAGGAAGAGGAGGAGGAGGAGAAGAGCTGCTGCAGGAAGAGGCAGAGGAGGAGGAGGAGACGAGTGGAGAGAAGAGCTGCTGCAGGAGGAGAGGAAGAGGAGGAGGAGACGAGTGTGAGAGAAGAGCTGCTGCAGGAAGAGGCAGAGGATGGGGAGGCGAGTGAAGAGCTGCTGCAGGAAGAGGCAGAGGATGGGGAGACGAGTGAAGAGCTGCTGCAGGAGGAGAGGAAGAGGAGGAGGAGACGAGTGGGTGGAAGAAGAGGTGGAGGGCTGGAGGGAGTGTAAAGAGAGATGGAGTGAGAGTCTCTGAGGAAGAGCTCCAGGTTCTTAATGAGGTGCTTGTTGGTGGGTAGAGTTTGTTTGTGTCGGGGGGGGGGCAGAGACAGAGAGACCTGGACAGTTTTTTAAAGAGAAGAAGATGACGGGATGGACAGAAGTAAATAAAAGGACAAACAGATGGATTAGATAATGAGTCAATGGAAAGAAGAGAGGAGGTTGGAGGTAATAAAACCAAACACTGATTCTTCTCTTTGTGAGATTTCATCACAAGTTAATCAGCGTCTCAGTGCAGCAGACGAATCAATGAGTCAAATCTTATTAGTATATCTCATATTCACAAATCCCAGTTTGTCTCATGGTCTTTAACAAGGTGAGACGTCAAACTACTAAAACCTTTAACAGGTAAAGAAGGTAGAAACCTCAGAGACACACGTGAGGATCCGTCTCCCAGGACGGACACAAGTGAACAGATGTCCCGTGGAACAGAGAACATCAGAGAGATCAGAGTATTTACAGCTTTGATTAGAATAAACACTTTGTAGCTGAAGGTCAATGAACTGATGGATTATTGTCAGTAATGGTCGAGTATCTGAGGAGAAATATTATATATCAAGCAGACTTGATGTGATCATAGTCCACGATCAGATGCCACCACGATCAGGATCCACCACGATCAGCAGCCACCACGATCAGGATCCACCATCACGATCAGGATCCACGATCAGGATCCACCACGATCAGGATCCACCACGATCAGGATCCATCACGATCAGGATCCATCACGATCAGGATCCATCACGATCAGGATCCACCACGATCAGGATCCACCACGATCAGGATCCACCATCACGATCAGGATCCACCATCACGATCAGGATCCACCACGATCAGGATCCAACGTCAGGATCCATCACGATCAGGATCCATCACGATCAGGATCCATCACGATCAGGATCCACCACGATCAGGATCCACCACGATCAGGATCCACCATCACGATCAGGATCCACCATCACGATCAGGATCCACCACGATCAGGATCCACCACGATCAGGATCCACCACGATCAGGATCCACCACGATCAGGATCCACCACACGATCAGGATCCACCACGATCAGGATCCACCACCACGATCAGGATCCCACCACGATCAGGATCCACCACGATCAGGATCCACCACGATCAGGATCCACCACGATCAGGATCCACCACGATCAGGATCCACCACGATCAGGATCCACCACGATCAGGATCCACCACGATCAGGATCCACGATCAGATCCCCACGATCAGGATCCACCACGATCAGGATCCACCACGATCAGGATCCACCACGATCAGGATCCACCACGGTCAGGATCCACCACGATCAGGATCCACCACGATCAGGATCCACCACGATCAGGATCCACCACGATCAGGATCCACCACGATCAGGATCCACCACGATCAGGATCCACCACCACGATCAGGATCCACCACGATCAGGATCCACCACGATCAGGATCCACCACGATCAGGATCCACCACGGTCAGGATCCACCACGGTCAGGATCCACCACCACATCAGGATCCACCACCACGATCAGGATCCACCACGGTCAGGATCCACCACCACGATCAGGATCCACCACGATCAGGATCCACCACGATCAGGATCCATCACGATCAGGATCCACCACGATCAGGATCCACCACGATCAGGATCCACCACGATCAGGATCCACCACGGTCAGGATCCACCACGATCAGATCCACGATCAGGATCCACCACGGTCAGGATCCACCACGATCAGGATCCACCACGATCAGGATCCACCACTTTCAACAGGAATTTAGCTCATTTACCTTTTGGAGATGAAACACGTTGAAGGTCACAGAGTGAAGATATGTGTGTAGTCTCATGAAACCAGTTTCTCCTGCTGATCCTGATTAACGGCAGATAAACAGGTCACAGGTCGTTGCTCTCTGGCTCCAGATTGTAATTAGATGGGCTTTCTATTTCTCCAGTGAGACACGGAGCCACATCCAACCTCATCCAACCTCATCCAACCTCATTTCACACATGACTCCACCTGTGCCCTCAGAACAATAACGTATGATGACAGGAGATTCTCAGGGGATATGAACTCAAGATTAACTTCTTACAGTCGGTCAACATGTTCCACAAAACAGACCTGAAAGCTCCCAACAGAAGGAACAGTTTCTTTGTTCTCCTGTGCAGCACACACACATACAACATGTTTAAAACACGCCACGTTGCCTGTGATCTGGACGAGTTCAGGGTAAAGAGCGTTGGTTTGTAAATGACTCTCAGCAGCAGATTATTAATTAAGACTTTTCATGTGGATGGAAACAGCTGCTGAGTCTGTTTCACCTCGTTCTCTTCTGAAGCTGGACGTGAAGAGGGAAGTGTAGGTTCTGTGCATCATGTACATGTGACCACACGCGGTTCTGCAGGAGGAAGTTAATGAAAGGAACAAGAACATTTAATAGTGGTAATAATAACAAGGTCGTTGA
The DNA here is from genome assembly GCF_022539355.2 of Hippoglossus stenolepis. Lineage (NCBI taxonomy): Eukaryota > Metazoa > Chordata > Actinopteri > Pleuronectiformes > Pleuronectidae > Hippoglossus > Hippoglossus stenolepis. Next base: position 310,513 of record NC_061488.1, read on the forward strand.
CTGAATTAAATGTATTTTAATAACTGCTGCTCATGAATTGACGTCTCAAACCTAATTCCTCCTCTTTGTCACTCTTCTCCTTGACAATAGCTCCTGTAATTAAAACAAGCTGGCATCGCTGCTGCAAATGCTTTGGTTCCTGCTTCTCCCAGATCGTCAATCAATGACTCAGAACCTCTGCTGAGCTCAGTCGGTGACACAATCACATCCAGGTCTCATTTGTATAAATCTCCATTCCCTCCTCCCATATTTTAAAGTCTAACACAACACCACCCTGACATACATCAGCCCAGATGTCATTCAGACCGACAGAGCACGACTGACTTTTCAACTGTGTCTCATCGGTAAATCAGCTCCTGCAGCGTCACATGTGGAGCATCAAGCTCAGCGAGGCAGTGATCACAAGGAACTCAGTCACCTGCTGCCGCCGTGGATATCCTCATCGGGGGGGTGGTTCCAAAGACGAGAAGAAGTTTCTGAAGAGAACTTCTAACCTGTGTGTGTGTGTGTGTGTGTGTGTGTGTGTGTGTGTGTGTGTGTGTCTGTCTGTCTGTCTGTCTGTCTGTCTGTCTGTCTATGTGTGTGTCTGTCTGTCTGTCTCTGTCTGTGTCTGTCTGTCTGTCTGTCTGTGTGTGTGTGTGTGTGTGTGTGTGTGTGTGTGTGTGTGTGTGTGTGTGTGTGTGTGTGTCTGTGCGTGTGTGTGTGACCTGAGAGAAGGTCGTCCTGTCTGTCAGATCTTTGGTTCCTGTCTGTTCTATCTGTCTGTCGTGACTTGTGTGTCTCAATCACTCAGAGTTTCCTGACGACGTGTTTTATTGTGTAGTGTGTGTATGGGTCGTTCTTCTTGGTTCTTCTGTGTGGATTTGTCTTTCAGCTCCTGACAGACTGTCGTATGTCTGTGTCTGTTTCATTGTTTATCGTGTTGTCTGAGGGCGTGTGGGTGAAGAAGTTGGGTGTCTGTTGGTGTAGAGCCATGGGGTTGGGTCGTTTTCCTGTGGAGAATCTTCTTTGGTTGCATATAGTTGAATTGAATTGATAATTCCAGGTGAATTAGAGCTCAGTCTGATGTCATGAGGGAAGAACCCTGTTCACACTGTTGCATTGTGGGGACTCAACTCCTCCCAAAGACACACAAGCACTTTAGCTTCATTGTTTGAGGTTTTGATATATTTTCAATCAGCAGATAGTTTTGGAATTATACTTTTATATTATACCCCTCACATTGTTTCTGTTTATACTTTAAGATTTGAGGATAAAGAGGAAGATGTAAAAGGAAATAGTGTAATAGGAGTTGGTTGGAGTGAAAAGCACAAAGAGCCTTGATGTCGCCTCAGCGGCTCAAAGTCGCAGTAAATGAGAGAGAGTGAACGTAACGATCCTCAAGCCTCCGTCACACGGAGGCTTGAGGATCGTTGAAGCCGTGACGACGTCCACATTAACTCTGCACACGAGCTGCACAAGAGCAAATGACAACAATTTACTGGAAGTCATTTCTGTGAGCCACAGATAAATTTACAGATAAACGAAGCCAAAGTGCTTCTAGCGAATGATTTGAAAACCTCTGCTCCTAATTTGCTGCTGAATTACTCGGCTGATTGCAGATCAGCAACCTTTACAGAAGCAGCTTCATTCAGTTTGATGTGCACGTTGAAATATCGAGGAAAAGCACCTGGTGTCCATCACTGACTCTGAAGGGTTCCACAGAAACTAGGGATTCAGGCAAAGAACTGAACCAGTGCATTATTCAACACTTTTCTTTCAGTTTACAGGAGCTTTTCATTAGAAACTGAGACACGTGGAAATGAAGAAAGTGTTTTTTAACTTAAAATCAATGATGTAATAATGTTTTACTGACCACAACTGCTTTACAACAAAAAGGCTGCATCTCGTTCCACCAGAGGACAAACCTCCACCAGTAAGGATTCACCGGACCAGTTCACAGCTTGTTTTACTCTAAGAACGTCTGTGAGACACGCTGCTGACGTCCGGAGGCTGAGGACAGACTGGAAGGAAACATATTTATCATTTCCCTGCTTTAGATTGTGAGCATCTTAATCCTGAGTCATAATATTGTCAATATCCATGGTTTAAAATGAGCAGCCGGTCTCATTAGAAACAGTGAGACGTGGTCTGTGCCCAGAATCAATATGGCTGCTGTGTAACGATGATACAACCACGAGTTGTGGTTTAAAAGATGTTTCAGGACAGTTTGTTCTTCGACATTAAAACAGACAACAGGACTTTCTAATATTTGACCAAACCATGTCCAATATGCTGTGTTGACACTGTGTCTCCTGAGCAGCTCTAGTCTGAGCAGAGGCTTCACCGGGAGAGGTGTTCTGAACTGGGGTTGAACCTGTGACTGGTCTGAACACAGACTCATCTCTCACTCCTCCACTTCACTTCCTCAGGATGCTGTGGCTCTGACGATTAAACAGCACAACAAATGGATCGGAGTTGATTCTTCCAGTGTTTTCTTACAAAGTGAAACAGAAAGCAACTGGTTTTAAAAAGAGAGTTAATGGAGACACAGCTGTGATGGTTGTAGAACTGAACGAGTGTGAGACTGGAGCTAATCGTCACCTTCACGTTCGTGATGAGGACACGAACAGATGCTAGATTGATTTTACGCTCGTGTCTTCTCAAGGTCTTTTTTAAAGCTGGAGCTGAAAAATAGATTCGTTTGGTTGTAGACGTGAAATCAAAAGTTCATCTGAAAAGTATTTGTACTTACACACACGTTATTTAGACAGTTTGTCAGTAAGGTCAATTATTTAGTTTTTGTTTTTTGATACATATTATTTTTTCTCAAGTTATGACGAGTTATGCTTCAAGTAAAATCAGATTTAATTATATATCGGTTATAACAGATTGAGGTGAAGGTAAATACACAACTAAACTTTACTAAATAAACCATCTATCCTGTGATATTTACTGGCTGATGCTGATATTAGGGATTCAAAAATATTCTAAACTTGATATAATCAGCCAATATTAACATCAAAATACATTTTAAAACTTTGTAATGATTTGTAAAATATTCTTATCAAAGAAAAGATCATTTATAATCAGATTAACTATAAACTTTATTGTAAAAATACAACACAATAAAGAAATTCAATTAAGAAAATAATTCTTTTATTGAAAAATATAAAGATAAATTCACATCTTTTCTGCAGTTTATTCTGTTAAATAAAAGTTCATATCAGTTTCTGATACATCAGCTGATGTTGTGATGCTGTGATGATGACACCATCTGTGAAGTTGGAACATGAATAATTAGGTAAATAACCAGAAGGTTTAGAAGCTGGTTATTCCCCCGTCTGAAAATCAGTTACTGCTCTCAAATGCTTCTGCAGGAAAATAATGTTTTATGGCTTTTTAATTTGAATGCAGGAAAAGAAGCCATGAGCTGTAAAGTGTGAGCAGTTAGGAGAAAATGTTTTGAGAGTAAATGAAGCTCAAGAAAAGTAGTATTATGTATATTGTTACTGATAAAGTGAAACTCAGGAGAAACCTTGTAGGGAGAAGACGCAGGTGAGAGATTCTCATGAAACAGGGAAAGTGTTTCAGACGACAGGGTTTTACCACAAAGAGATTTTAAAGTGCTGAGTCGGGTCCTGAGGGGAATGTCTGTGTCTTGAAGCCACAGGAACATCTCAGTGACTCCAGCAGCTCTGATCTTCTTCTTCTTCTCAGACTGATGAGCTGCAGACGTCTGTGGAGAATCAGACTGAGAAGATAAACTCAGGATTCAGACACTTCAGCATCGAACCCAGAAGCCATGAACATCTTTATACAGTCGAGAATCCAAACCATCAGAAATCATCCTGTGGATACGAGTTGTTAACATTTCTCTTGAATGATAAGTTGTTAAAATATTCTCACATTTTTTATAAATACATATATATACATATACAACTGTTAAATGTCTCAACTTCAATAAAATAACACCTTCTTGGAAACCTTGAATATAATAACTATATAATAAATATAATAATAAACAGAGGCAAACTGAGGGCAGAAAAATTCAGAAACGTCATTAATCATTTTTATTTTCATAATAACTTATAAAAGTAACTTCTTGGTTTCTTTGTCTTCGGTCACAACGGAAGCACCAGAGATGTGTGGGTGCTGATGCTTATACTTCAAGTGGGTATGATACCGAGTTGTGGGCCAACATATAGCCTTGAAATTAAATATGATATTTGACAGTTGAACTAAACATTTTATTCGAAATAACTATAAATAACAAGAAAACACAAATATAATCAAAAGTACGACACTTGAATTGAGAAAATAAACTTTGTTTCCCCTAAGATCTGAACATAAATACTGATCTTTGTCTCCAATGTTTATTATCAGCGAACATGACCCCAGGTTCTGATAAGTGTGAACGGCTTCAGCTGCCAGGACAACACACGTAGGTGTTTACAACTGAACTCTTTCTTTTTAAAAGCCTCATGGAACCAGAATTCACAGTTTGACATCAGCATGCGTTTCCCATAATCCCTCGCTGCTCGCTTGAATCCCCTGTCGGCTCCACGGAGATAATAGAACATCCTCAGCTTTGTGAGACGCTGACAGGTTGAGAGAAACGTGGCTGATGTCACAGGAGGAGGGCTGCGATCATATTACCGAGCTGGGATTGGGAGATTGTGATCCAGAATTGGTTTTTCTTCAAGAGCTCTTTCTTCGGAAGTCACACAGGGATGTGAAAGGTCTTCTGCTGTGGCAGGAAACAGATGAATAGGTTTTTATAAAACGCTGTCATTAAAGGGAGAGAAGAGAGGGAAGACGACACAAAGACTGAAACAAATGGGATTATTGTAAAATGATGTTGATCCTGCAGATTTGTCCGAATTGAAGGGCTCTGCTTTCTTTGTCTCTTTACTTCCTGCCTTTGTCCTGTTTCCCAGCGATGAGATCATCTGCACTTGTCTCTGTGGTGTTTAGATCAACACATAGTCAACCTCTGATTAACACACACACACACACACACACACACACACAACACACACACACACACACACACACACACACAAGTGACGGCTCCTTCAAGCCGACAGTGCAGACCTGCAGTGTGTGAATAATTCAAAGTGAAGATTAATATTTGAAAGCGAACAGCTCAGCAGATGAAAGCGTTATCACACAGACTTCTCCTCCATTAATGGAGAGATGACGCTCAGTGTGAAATGAAGAAGAAGAAAAGTCAGAGATGAAGAATAGATGGAGCAGAGAACATGTGATGAAGTCATTTCACTGCTCCGCTCTGTTCACGTGAAGAATGTTCGTGACTGAATTAGATGAACAATCGTTCAGATCTGAGATTGGATGGATGAAGATTAGAACCACAGACGTTTTTCAAATGGATGAATAAAACCCAGCAGGTCGTCGGGTCAGACAGAGAAGTGTCTTTAATCAGAAGATATTCATTCTGTTAATGTGAACCCGGTGTCCACATCGTGAAGGAAGCGTTTCTCCAGTGTCGTCTCCGATTGAAATGAAGGTTTTATCGACTGTGGTTTATGGTGTTAGGACAAAGCTTCTTATTTGAAAAAAGGAAACAATAAAAAACTGAACTTCTGTAGTTTCAAAGCAAACCCAAGTCTCCACATGTGGATAATAACCAGTTTGTTTCCAGTGCACGTACCAGTCCTCCCCATGTCGGTTTGGTTTATTCAGCTCGGGGAAGGGGATTGTTAATTGGATGTCTTATAGAATAATAATATATGTATTGTTGTGTAATATGGTAATTGTTTTCATTATTGCTCTTATTACCCTTTATGACTTAAGGCTCTGAATAAAAAACTTTTTTTTCTTCTTTCTAACATAATTAAAAAAACTTGAATTTCTCAGCTTCTGAATCAGATTGAAATATGAAATAAAAACATTTGATAGACTCAATATTGGCTTCTATTGTAAAAGCTTCTTCCCTAAACCTCGTGAACAGGTTTTAACAAATTAGTTAAAATTAGAAAGCCTGCAGAGATCCCCCCCCCTTCCACCTCCTCAAACATTTTCCTCATTTATATTTTCATCATTGTTTTCATTATGAAACTCTTTGTTATCTGTATCGCTCCCGTCAGTCATCATGTGAACTATATGATGACATCATATAGTTCTAATCAACAGTTCTAAAATACGACAGCTACACAACATATATTGTGTGTCTGTGTTTCAGCTGTTTGTTCTTGTTAAACAGAAATGTCTCTTTCTCATTGTTGTAAGGTCGTTTATTTTCCACACATCGGGGAAATTCACATTGTTACAGCAGCAGGTCAGAAAGAGAGACAAGAGAATAAAGAAATATAAAAAAGATAAAAAAATAAAGAATTTAAAAGTTAAAGCAACAGTTTTGTAACACAGACTAAATTGAAGCATCTTTTTGAATCTCCCTCCTGTGACCTGGAATCACTGGTGCCGCCCACATCGCCCTCACCAGCAAATCCAGCATATTTCATAATCAGCTGCAAATGTGTTTCCTGAAAGGTTCAGAGAGGTAATCCATCCATTGCATTTAATAATTGCAAGATCACAGTTGCGTGCACATAAAGATGAAAGTAGGGGGAGGGGGGATGAAGATTAGAAGAGAAACATGTGTCAAAGGGGGAAGGAGAGGAGCTGATGTATTAATACAGTGATCTGAGCAGGAGACTGTCTCCTTTGTGCAATTGGTTCAGGAAGGAAGGAAGGAAAAAGAAAATGGCCTCAATGAGGAAGACAGATTTGTGATTTTTGTTATTTTCATATGGTTGTTATTGAATTTGTGCAGATTGATCGATGTGATTTTCACTGAGGAAGATTCACATCAGTCATATGGAGAGCGATATCTACGAGCTGATTGTTTCCCTCTTCAGCTCGTTTGGTTGGATGATGTTATCTGTCTCCAGTGGCTCCACACACGAGGACTCGCTTTCACTGAAAATGGGATTTCTGCTCTCCTCTCTATAAACGAACAATAAAGCCTCATAGACGTAGAGGAAATGAGGCAGAAGCACAGGGACGTGAGGCTGGAGAAGCAAAAAGCAAGAGGCATTAATGTTCAGCTGGAAGTACACCAACTGAATTCAAGTCTTTTGGAGAAGCTGTCTGGATGTGACTTGTGTTTGAGTCCCCAGGTTCAGACAAGACAAGTTCCTCGGTGTGACCCCACCTCGAGGTCATCAGGGATTTAACCATATATTATATATGTGCACAAGGTTTTCCTCGTTTCCTGTCCACTGTCACCGTGTGTGTGTGTGTGTGTGTGTGTGTGTGTGTGTGTGTGTGTGTGTGTGTGTGTGGACACATTCAGAATCTCTATGAATAACTAAACATTCAGAATCATGATTCAGTGTCTGTTCCGTGCAGGAAGTCTTTTAATGTGGAGAGGTTGGAATCATGGATGCAGTTTGACTTTTAAATGGAAGAAGAGTTCCATAAAAATGAACAGATTTTTTCTTTATTTAATAGATTTGAGCTTTACCACGTTTTCTTTCATTTTAAAAGTGGACTGTGCATTCAGGTGATGTGCTGGTGTTTCCCTGTAGATTGAGTTGACTTTGTGTTTATTGAAGAAACAGACGTGGTCAAAGAGCAGTCGACAGGAGAGGCCTGAGGAAACAGCAGAGCACTGGACCCTCTTTAATAGAGAAGATGAATCTTTCTGCTCATTCTGGAGATTGTTGAGTTCCTGAAGTTCAGACAGGGAATGCTAACAGTGCTAGCAGTTAGCTTAGCTTTGTTTTCATTCACCAGCGTAGGAACAGTAGTTACATAATGTTCGATATGACAAATATGGCATATGTGCACATATTCGCCCCCAACACCAATCAGAACGACTCAATGTAAAAGTCTGAACCAGAACCTGAGGATTGTTAAAAACAGAAAAAATTAAACTGACATAGTCATCAGCTGATGACAGCAGACGGGTCGCGTTGCCAGGGAAACGCTGCTGTCAATCATATCTGATCAGATGAAAGCCACCGACTTATTAAGTTACTGATGTCAGACGTTTAAGATCTTTTCTGAATATTCAGTCACCAAGATTTAACTTTATTGAGAAATATTTACGATATTTTACGATGTCACAGCTTTTATCCCGTCCAGTTTTCCTGATCTTTTATTTTGAAAGGAATTATTAGATTTGAGACATATTTTGATCAAAAATACTTTTTTGTGTTTTCTGATTTGCTTCTTTCTCGCTGTCTTTGTATTTTTCCTTCTGTGTGATATTCCTTTCCTGTAGAAACACCTGCATTATCTTGTGCATGAAGGAATCATGTGTCTCATATGCGAACACTTTCTGTGCTTTTTATTTTTACGTGCATGTAGAGTAAACAAGATGTTCCTGTATAATCAGACACATCCTCAGCTGTGCAGCCTCTTTATCGCTGAACCTAAATCTTTGTTCATGCAATACGCTCCTTATACGTCAGGCCAGTGGGGGGACCTTTCTGTCTGAACTCATCTATACACGTCCTTTTCAGAGGAATTTTTATTTTACACATGAACAACGCAGCAGCAGATTTTCTGCTCAGACTCGTTCACAACAAGGAATCGTCTGCAGGATTCAGGTGAGGCTCAGGTGGGGGCGGAGCAGCAGACGTAACGTATTACCTCTGCTGCAGAGGTCATGTGATCATGTTTACATGAGAGATTTGTCAGTGTTAGAAGCTTCATCAACGCTCTGACTCGCTCCCTGTGAGTCCTGCAGATGATCTCCTGCTGTGTTCTCACATCAGCTCCTCTGGACTTCCTGCAGAAACTCTGGAGGCTCTCACTCAGACATTTGCATTCACACATACTCATCTGGAGCTGCATGTCTGACAGCAGCTTGAATTACTGCCTGTACCTTCTCTTTGCTTGGGGCTTCAATCTCTGTCCTTTCCTTTCCCACGATGTCCTCTGTTATTCTTCTCCTCCTCGTCTCTCTGCTGCTGCTTTCATTCTTTCACTGAAGGACAGAGACAGAGAAGGGGAGGAAGGGAAGAGGGAAATGAGATCGTTTACGGAACAGGTCAGAACATTGGTAGAAATTCCCGAAAGAGATTTTGTATGTCCAGAGTAGAGAGACAGAAAGAGAGAAGACAAGAGACCCAGAGTCTTAGAGAAGACAAGATGTTCTGCAGGAGAGAGAGGACACAGCGCTCAGTCTCTGATGTAAAGAGAGGAGGAGGATCGCTGCCATGAAATATTCTCTCTGAAGACGGTCGGCCTGCAGGTCCGCAGTACGCAGAGAGAGGGAGGGGAGCGAGGTGGGGGAGGATGCAGAGAAAGAAGAGATGAAGTCATATTTAGATGTGATACAGGAGGGACTGAAGAATAAATCAGGGAGGAAAGAAGGGAGGAGTTGCAGAATGGACGTAGAACCACAAAGAGGCAGAAGAGATGAAGAGATGTAAAACAACTTGAGGCAAACAGAATGAGATGGAAGATGAAAACAAAAAGAAAGAAAGAACACAAAGAAACAACAACTTCAGGATTTGTCTGGTGCCGTGCTCCTGCAGGGGCCTGTTGCCTCATACATCCGTTATCCCTTCACAACAGGATTAGACTCTGAAAGATAAAACCCCACAGTCGTTGTCCTGTGAAGAAACTCATTCCAAAGTTCAGCTGAAGATAATGTGACACTTCACGTCAGGTTCAGTGTTTGTGGTCCAGATGAGGCGGTGTCTTCCGTCCCTGCAGGGTCAGATCTTAGAGTTTAGCTGCAGTGTCCAAACGAGAAAAGCAGTTTTATGTTTGCCACAGATTTTCTTCATGGGATTGTGTCCTTTTATCTTTCAGTGTTTGGATGTCACTTTGAAATATAAATTACATAAACTCTAAATTAAGATGGAAAAGAAATGAAGCCAAACTATGACAGATACAAACTCCACCATCTTGTGCATGTGCAGTCAGAGTCTGTGCATATTGATCGGGGGACGGACTACGGTGTCGAGGTCCCGCCCTTACACGCACTTGACCAATCCTGAGTCAGTCGCAGCTGTCAATCATGACGTCTCAGCTCTTTTTATATAATCAAATAAGTCATTAAAACCGAAAATCCTAAAAGATTCATGCAGGAAGGATGAGCGAGCTGAAGCTGTGAAGACATAACAAGTGAATAAGAGGAGAGAGATACAGAGTCAAAGTCAAAAGGAGGTAATGAGAGGATAAAAGAGGGAAAGACACAGATGTTGAGATGCAAAGGAATAGATGAGTGAAGAACATGTGAAACTGGGAGGAGGAGGGGATAGAGAGAAAGGAAGAAGAGATGAGTTGAGAACAAAGAAGTGGAGAAGAGCTGGAGGCCAAAGTGAATGAAGGCAGGGGGACAGTGGAGGGGGTGGATGAGAAACATGTGATCACAACGCGTTCTTTATTTTATACCGTTTTATTCAGGGCAGCTGGAACAGAAAAGACTTTTCTTTTCAAGCCCAAAACTCGAAAGATGGACAAACCCGATCTACACCAACTCAAATAATTAGAGAAGGTAAATCTTTTTATTGAATCATTAGTTTGATGTTTCACAAACAGTTTTCTGTGGATTATTTTGGGCTCCACAACATGAATCCTGATATTTTTCACTGGTGTGATCTCACACAGTCTAATTTGAACCAAAGACGTCGATAATAACGATCAAAGAGTCTAAAGCCTGAGACTCCAACTCGGGTTTGTTTGTGACGCATCTGATTAGAGCTGCGCATGTGAGGTGTGCGTGTCAGTCAATCAAGTTTTATTAGTATATCTCATATTCACAAATCCCAGTTTGTCTCATGGTCTTTAACAAGGTGAGACGTCCTCTGTCCTTAACCCTCAACAAGAGTCAAACTACTAAAACCTTTAACAGGTAAAGAAGGTAGAAACCTCAGAGACACACGTGAGGATCCGTCTCCCAGGACGGACACAAGTGAACAGATGTCCCGTGGAACAGAGAACATCAGAGAGATCAGAGTATTTACAGCTTTGATTAGAATAAACACTTTGTAGCTGAAGGTCAATGAACTGATGGATTATTGTCAGTAATGGTCGAGTATCTGAGGAGAAATATTATATATCAAGCAGTCTTGATGTGATCATAGTCCACGATCAGGATCCACCACGATCAGGATCCACCACGATCAGGATCCACCAAGATCAGGATCCACCACGATCAGGATCCACCACGATCAGGATCCACCACGATCAGGATCCACCACGATCAGGATCCACCACGATCAGGATCCACCATCAAGATCAGGATCTCTGATTCTCGATCCACCATCATATCCACATGTGGATCTGTGGACGATAAGGCAAAGGGACTCCGGGGAAGAAGTCAAGTCAGTAACATGTATTGATGAGATATTAATATCTTTGATGTGATGAGGATGGAGAAGAGGAAGGAGAAGCTGGGAAGAGAAGCTCCATGTGTCATGTGTCCCCGACCTTCTAGACCTATAGCAGCAGAACTAAGATCAGGTCTAAGACAAACCTGGACCGGCTCTAACTATAAGCTATATATATAAGTATAGATGCTAAGCTATAAGCATCTATACATCTATACATCTTTCCATCCATCCATCCATCCATCCATCCATCCATCCATCCATCCATCCATCCATCTAGTGCCACCTTGAGGACAAAGTGATCACAGTGTCGCTCCAGCACTTTTCATGTTTTCAGAAAAGCTGAATCATTGAGTTTCGTCTTTCTAAGGTTTAGTTTTCAGAGGACGTTGTTGCCTTTTAAAGTTTGAGTCCAGATGATGTTGGACAAATTGTCTTATTCCAGGAGGACGCCTGCAGAGGCTGGAACTGTGGTGCTGCATTTAAACGAGCTGGTCCCTATGTTGTTGTGATGCAAATGAAATCAGGAAGAAAAGCTGATGAACACAAATCAATACAAAGAAAAAGGAATGAAGCACATTGAAGAAACATTGTAACTGTGTTTCTTGATATTGTTCATTCAAGAGCATTATACTGTATTTTATATGAATCATTTGCATAAACGTATAATGTGAAATGTAACCACAGAGTTTGTATTTGGATATTATTAAATGTATGTAAGTTATACACCAGCAGACAGGACGGCCTTTATTGACTTGTAGATTGTCAGGACTCGGGGGTTTGATTCTCCCTGGTGAACAATGTCCTCACTCCTGCTGCTGCTGCTCTGGATTAAAGCATCGACCAAATCTCATTATCAGCAGCAGCTCCTCACAAAGACACGGCGTGCATACTGATAGTGCACCTGCAGCCACGTGCACACCTTTCAGACATGTGAGCATGTTACCCTCTGTAAAATGAGCTTTCTCTCTCCTCAGATACACGAAGATGAAGACGGCCACGAATATCTACATCTTCAACCTGGCTCTGGCTGACTCTCTGTTCCTCGCTACGCTCCCGTTCCAGGTACCCACCTCCGTCACATGTGTCCTACAGACATTATGAGCGCTCAGAAGAAACATGTGTCATTTCATTAAGGGTCATAAAGTGAGATGATGAGTTACCAAACCTAAACCAACCAAACCTAAACCAACTAAACCTAAACCAACTAAACCTAAACCAACCAAACCTAAACCAACCAAACCTAAACCTAAACCAACCAAACCTAAACCAACCAAACCAAAAAACCCAAACCTAACCACTAAACCTAAACCAACTAAACCTAAACCAACCAAACCTAAACCAACTAAACCTAAACCAACCAAACCTAAACCAAAACTAAACCACTAAACCTAAACCAACCAAACCTAAACCAACCAAACCTAAACCAATCAACCTAAACCAACTAAACCTAAACCAACCAACCTAAACCAACCAAACCTAAACCAACCAAACCTAAACCAACCAAACCTAAACCAACTAAACCTAAACCAACCAAACCTAAACCTAAACCTAAACCAACACAAACCAACCAAACCTAAACCAACTAAACCTAAACCAACCAAACCTAAACCAACCAAACCTAAACCAATAAACCTAAACAACCAACCAAACCTAAACCAACTAAACCTAAACCAACTAAACCTAAACCAACCAAACCTAAACCAACTAAACCTAAACCAACCAAACCTAAACCAACTAAACCTAAACCAACTAAACCTAAACCAACCAAACCTAAACCAACCAAACCTAAACCAACCAAACCTAAACCAACTAAACCTAAACCAACTAAACCTAAACCAACCAAACCTAAACCAACTAAACCTAAACCAACCAAACCTAAACCAACTAAACAACCATAAACCTAAACCAACCAAACCTAAACCAACCAAACCTAAACCAACTAAACCTAAACCAACCAAACCTAAACCAACCAAACCTAAACCAACCAAACCTAAACCAACTAAACCTAAACCAACCAAACCTAAACCAACCAAACCTAAACCTAAACCACCAAACCTAAACCAACTAAACCTAAACCAACCAAACCTAAACCAACTAAACCTAAACCAACCAAACCTAAACCACCAAACCAAACAACCAACCAAACCAACTAAACCTAAACCAACTAAACCTAAACCAACTAAACCTAAACCAACTAAACCTAAACCCCAAACCCAAACCTAAACCCACTAAACCAACCAAACCTAAACCAAACCTAAACCTAAACAAACCAAACCTAAACCAACTAAACCTAAACCAACCAAACCTAAACCAACTAAACCTAAACCACCAAACCTAAACCAACCAAACCTAAACCAACCAAACCTAAACCAATCAACTAAAACCAACCAAACCTAAACCAACTAAACCTAAACCAACCAAACCTAAACCAACCAAACCTAAACCAACCAACCTAAACCAACCAAACCTAAACCAACCAAACCTAAACCAACTAAACCTAAACCAACCAAACCTAAACCAACCAAACCTAAACCAACCAAACCTAAACCAACCAAACCTAAACCAATAAACCTAAACCAACCAAACCTAAACCTAAACCTAAACCAACTAAACCTAAACCAACCAAACCTAAACCAACTAAACCTAAACCAACCAAACCTAAACCAACTAAACCTAAACCAACAAACCTAAACCACCAAACCTAAACCAACCAAACCTAAACCAACTAAACCTAAACCAACCAAACCTAAACCAACTAAACCTAAACCAACCAAACCTAAACCAACCAAACCTAAACCAACCAAACCTAAACCAACTAAACCTAAACCAACTAAACCTAAACCAACAAACCTAAACCAACTAAACCTAAACCAACCAAACCTAAACCAACCAAACCTAAACCAACTAAACCTAAACCAACCAAACCTAAACCAACCAAACCCAACCAAACCTAAACTAAACCACCAACCAAACTAAACCAAACCAAAACCAAACCAAACTAAACCAACTACCTAAACCAACCAAACCTAAACCAACCAAACCTAAACCAACTAAACCTAAACCAACAAACCTAAACCAACCAAACCTAAACCAACCAAACCTAAACCAACCAAACCTAAACCAACTAAACCTAAACCAACCAAACCTAAACCAACCAAACCTAAACCAACCAAACCTAAACCAACCAAACCTAAACCAACTAAACCTAAACCAACCAAACCTAAACCAACCAAACCTAAACCAACCAAACCTAAACCTAAACCAACCAAACCTAAACCAACTAAACCTAAACCAACTAAACCTAAACCTAAACCAACCAAACCTAAACAAACCAACAACAAACTAACTAAACCAACTAAACTAAACCAACCAAACCTAAACCAACTAAACCTAAACCAACCAAACCTAAACCAACCAAAACTAAACCAACCAAACTAAACCTAAACCAACCAAACCTAAACCAACCAAACCTAAACCAACTCCAAACCTAAACCAACCTAAACCTAAACCAACCAAACCTAAACCAACTAAACCTAAACCAACCAAACCTAAACCAACTAAACCTAAACCAACCAAACCTAAACCAACCAAACCTAAACCAACCAAACCTAAACCAACTAAACCTAAACAACAAACCTAAACCAATAAACTAAACAACCAAACCTAAACCAACCAAACCTAAACCAACCAAACCTAAACCAACCAAACCTAAACCAACCAAACCTAAACCAACTAAACCTAAACCAACCCCTAAACCAACCAAACCTAAACCAACCAAACCTAAACCAACCAACCTAAACCTAACCAACCAAACCTAAACACCAAACCTAAACCAACAACCAAACCTAAACCAACCAAACCTAAACCAACTAAACCTAAACCAACTAAACCTAAACCAACCCATCCCTGGTACAGAGTGACTCATCAGGCTGGAGCAGGTGAAACACTTCAGTGGACATCAGACTTTTAAAGATCAGAGATGAACTTATTTTCTGTCTCATCCTAATCGATGAACTTCCTGTCTGCTGCATGGAGTTCGTACCAATAACCGTTCATGTGACGTACAGTGAAAAATAATTTACTACATCTACCTTTACCACCTTCAGTCCCTCCTGCGCTCTGATTGGCTGATGTTGCTGAACAGATACAGAAACACAGCGCCACCTTCTGTCAGTGAGCACGTGTCAAATAAACATTTTGAATCCTTAGAGCCGTCCACTTGATCAGATCTCTGAGGACAGACGTGAATCAGCGTCACGTGAGGACATGGGTGAACATATTTTACTTTAGTTAATTTACCCTCATTAACGAGGTATGAACCTGAATAAGACCAACTAGTTATTCTTTACCTTTCCTTAGTGGACAGAACGTGGAACATGAGATGTTTCCCAACAACCAACATAATGAACTGTTTGTGTGAGAGTGCAGCTCTGCATCCGTCACGGATTTCAATCTGACACTAACTTAAAAACTCATTTGGTTGCTTTGGCATTTATATTAAGACATGATCGTGGTTTGAGTGATTTATTTTATGTCCCTTATGATGCAGCACCAGTATAAAATCATGTCATGTTTAAATCAGTGACTTTACGTATGACTGTGGAATGAAAACCTGTTAAACTATTAATGTCTTGATGTTTACGTTCAGGAGCTGTTAACTGATCAGTTCCTTCATCTCCGTGGTGAAAACAGATAAAACCTCCGAAACACGTGGTGTGGATTTTATCAGTCGCTGTGTGGTCATGAGACGTCAACAGTTATATATATATATATATATATGAAGTTATATATTCTGTCTGAAGTTACATATTAACAGTCTAAAGTTATATATTATCTTATATATATATATGTCTTCTGCCTCCACCTCTCTGCTCACCCTCTGTTTCCGGATGCCTCCAGGGCACCGACGTGTTCCTGGGCTTCTGGCCGTTTGGCAACACGCTGTGTAAAGTGGTGGTGTCGATCGACTACTACAACATGTTCACCAGCACCTTCACCCTGACGGTGATGAGCATGGACCGCTACGTGGCCGTCTGCCACCCGGTCAAGGCTCTGGACATGAGGACGCCTCACAAGGCCAAGGTAAGAGTTCCCTTCCAGAGTCAGAGTCCTTTTTAAAACCTTCTCGTCTCCAGGAAACCAGCTGACATCAGATCACAGATCAGTACATTAACTGATTTAAATATTAAGACTAAACTGAATGAATCTATAAGTTGATGTAAAAGATATTGATTTTATTATTGATGAAGTTAATCGCCATCATCTCATTACGTCTTCAGGTGGTGAACATCTGTGTGTGGGTGTTGGCTTCGGCTTTTGGGATTCCAGCCATGGTCATGGGAAATATAGAAGAAGAGCAGGAGCACAACAGTAAGTCATTAAAGTCATTGAACACTATTTGATTAAAAATCCAGACGTAACATGAACCTGTGACACTTTGCCTTTACTTGGCATTTCTCATTTTCATTTGTCGGAATCTCGTGTTACAGTGTTTTCATTGTGTTCGGACACTTTCTGCTGCCTGTGTAGTTTCTCTCTTCGTCTCTTTAAATATCTAACAACTCAAATTCTGCCTCGGCCTCAGCTTCTCCATCCTTCTGCTGTGTCACTCTTGGTTGTGATTAGAAGCTGTTTCATATGAAGCTGCAGTAAACTCAGCAGTTGTGAGCAGGGAGCAGAGAAGACGATATCTCAGAGACGTTTGTCTCAGACGTGTCCTGTCGCACTCACAAGGACTTGATGTAGTGGAATGATTTGACCCCAGAGAGCAGCAGGAAAGTGAGGAGCTCTCACTCTGACTCATGATTTCAATCTTCACTCAGGCAGCAGCTCCACTTTTCTTTCTTTCCATGTCGTTCATCTGGAGAAATGACAACAATCTAAAATAGTTTGTTCCTCTCACAATGAGAAGTCGCTGCATCATAGTTTCAGTTTTCTCATCTAATGGATGAGATGATTCCTCACAGCAGAGATCCGTGTCCCTCACTTTTACCACAGTCATTCGTTCAGGCTTCAACGAGAGAGAACTGGGAATATTATTGTCCTGTAAAACTCCATCACTGAATGCTGCTGCAGCTGGTGCCATGCACGTGTTGCACGTGGCTCTCGTCATGAACAAAGATTCATGTTACAGACACAGATTCCTCAATGACAACGAGAGAGATGGTCACAGGAACCATTTGTCGTCCCCGAATGAAAAGATGCTGCAACTCAACTTTAAAGTTTCACTGTTCTGACTCCAGATGGAAACAGAAGCTTCTCTCTTTCAAATCCACTCATTTCATTTCAAGCTGCTTTTCACTTCACTGAGTGGATCCAGCTGGCTCCTTACACTTTATACAGTGTGTGTGTGTGTGTGTGTGTGTGTGTGTGTGTGTGTGTGTGTGTGTGTGTGTGTGTGTGTTGCCATAAATAATCTCACTCAGCCATTCAAGTGTTTTAATTTAGACAGCACACACAGAGTTATTGTCTAATATTCAATACACATCTTGAAGTGGAACAGACTCCACACACATTAAAGTGTGTGCATGTATTTCACAGCTCTGTGTTTGCCTTATATGGTCGTGTGAGAATGAAAATGACGTGTGTGTGTGTGTGTGTGTGTGTGTGTGTGTGTGTGTGTGTGTGTGTGTGTGTGTGTGTGTGTGTGTGTGTGTGTGTGTGTGTGTGTGTGACTTATTGCTGCTCCGTTTCTATGTTAACATGTGAACAAGTAATTCCAAACACATGAGCTTTAAATAAGCCTGAAGCAGGAACTGACCACAACATGTCACTGGTGGTTAAACACTGTTGTTGCTGATCTCCGGTCTGTTTAACCCTCGGCTACGTTAGCCATCTCACTCGTGTGTGTTATGACAGAGTGACTTTACTTTTTACAACATGTTTACCTAAAAAGGAGAAGTTTGATTATTTGAAGATGAATCAAACACAAAGCATCGCTGGGATCTCTGTCATGTTCACTGAGGTGATTTTACATTCACACACTAAGTGACAGTTGAAGTCAGACTCGGCTTCGATTCACCTCCTCACGTCTGCATCTCCACTTGTCTCCAAGATGTTCGTAGACACGGGTTAGCGCACATTCTCCAATCAAGTCTGTTTTTATAAATCCCAACTTTTACGCGAGAGATGGCGAACGCACAAAATGGTCTCTGAAGTAAACAACGGTTATAAAAGAGGCTTCAGCAGAAGTGAAGGAAGTCAGAGTTTTATGTCAAATAATAATATATATAACTTTATTTCAGAAAGGAGCTGTCAACAAGCTCAAACACAAACATCTTGTTCTTACGATTCTGTCTGTCTGCAATATTTGAGACTTCATTTTCTACTGGATTTTAAAGTGTTGCATGTTAAACTTGTTTCCTCTTCATATAAATTGATTTCCTATTTCTCCTAACCCCACGAGCTTCACGAGCTTCACGAGCTTCACGAGCTTCACGAGCTTCATTTGCTTCCTCACGTCTCTTTTTCTGTTTCTTTTCTTCTCGTTTCTTCTTTTAATTTCATTCCTTTCTTCCTCATTGACCTTGAACATCTGATCCTCTTGATTTATTTTACTCTCACTGTAAATCCAGCTCCTTTATTCCTTATTTCTTAGTTAAATTCTAATTCACTTCATTCTGATCGAAATCTTAATTCTTGCCTCAGAATTCTTGTTCAATTAAGGTTCAAATTTTCAGATTCATTTCATTCCCTTATTTCTCGTTTCTTTTGTCATTTCATTCAACCTCGTTTTCATCTGTTTGTTTATTCACAGTTTATTACTCAGAAAGCTTCTATGAGTTTTGGGGCGTGGCATGAGCCAAGGAAGAACCCTAACCCATTTCCTTTAAAGGGTGAGAGCTCAGATGTTCTGTGCACGAGCGCCTGCAAGTTGAACTGATATCCAGCAAAGCAGCTGGAGGGATGTGACCCTTTCAACAGATTGACAGACAGATACAGGATGTTTTGATCCTTTTCTTTTACTATGTTTGACAAACTAATCATTTAGGTGATCGACCACTTTTCTGTTTGGTTTCTACGATAAGAACCAATCGTGTGTAGGTTTATTTAACCTTGGAGGAGGTCTGCGCTCTTCCATTCCATCGCTCTCTTCCTCTGTTTGTTCTTACGTGACTGCTGAGAGTCCAACACTCAGGGACAATCTATCCTCTTCCTCTGGTCTCTGCTCCTCCTCCTGCCTCCTCTAAACAAACAGAGGAGACAGAGTTAGAACCTGCTGTCAGCACATCTGTGCAGCTGCAGACGAGTGGTCGTGCTGCGGCGGCGTGCAGGCGCTGACGTCAACAAACGGGTTCGACTGTTCAACAGGACTAGAATGAACTTTGCTCTTTATTCAATGACATGTAGGAACAAGCCTCTCCTTTTCTAAACTAGTATTAAACTTGAATGATGGACTAGTTATGAAGGCAAATGGTTAGATGCGAATACAGTGTCGTCATGGTAACGTCGCTGTGTCTCTGTGATGGCATGGTGTCTATTTTATGAGCCAGTTATTTCAAACAGAGCAACAGTCACAAATAACCCCGGGAGTGTTTCATGGGACTTCAGGGGCTTTGTCTCCAGAGTCCCCTGTGACTCCAGCTTCCTGCTCCAGCCTCAGGAGACTTTCAGTTGGCTGGGGGAGTTAATGTGAGAGAGATGTATCACCTGCTCTCATAATGAGAAAACAGACGACGGGACGTCCTGCAGTTTAGATCCAGCTCTGTTATTGTTTTACTCCAGTGAGTTAATCTCAGGGAACCTTGTACTTTCATTATAAAGCCAGTTAATGATGTGCAGCGTGATTTAATTTAACGTACCATTGCTTTATCAGTAACCCAGTAAGTGGATTGAAATGAATGAGCCATGGTGAAGGAGATTACACATGACTTAAGTAGTGGCCTCATGTTTCCTTTATCATCCCAGTGGGAGGGCTGGTCTCTCCCACTGGGATGGACTGGTGCTCCTGGTGAGACGACGTCAGCAGGAGTTCAGGTCGAAATTCATCTGGATGCATGAACAGTTATTATCCTGAGAGAGACAGGGATTTTTTTTTTCAAATGTTTTAAATTACTTTCTTGCAGAAAGGTTTCATGGAAGAGATGAAAATAATAATAAATAATAAATAATAAAATAATCATTTTCAAAAATACAAAAATCCATACAATATATTTTTTATAAATTTGCCTCTCTGGATTTTGACAGGTAGAAAAATTATATCTCATAGATGAGGAAATGAGTGTGGGTTAGGGTTATCCCTAGGACCGAAGAACTGTGTGTGAAGGAAGAGATCATTTAAGAGATTAAAGATAAATGAATTAACAGAGAAAATAAAAGCTGGGGATAAAAGAGAAGAGAGTAAAATCAAGGAATTGAAATGAAATGGGTGACATGAGAAAGATACAGAAAAGAAACAGAAAGAGAAAGAAGTGATAAAGGAGACGGACAAACGTAGGGATGAGACTCATCGACTGTGAAATAGAAGCTCGGAGACACAACAGAGACGTGAAGACGAAGAGAAGGACTCAGATTCGTCTCTACAGAGCAGAACAGCTCAGCATCACTGGTTTTCTATGAATCCTCAGAACCACCATCGTTGAAATCTGGATCAGAACCTGAGGTTTACAACGTTATTTAGCTTTTTGTCACATCAACATATGTGTTAAAAAACCTGTGTTGTATGTGTGTTAAGATCATTTAAACAACACCTTGACATGTATTTCTGATATTTGCATAATAAGTAAGAAATGTGTGACAGACATAGGGGTTAGGGGCTAACCCACGTGAATCATAAAAACATCTGTATTGACTAAAGAGACAGATGTGAAAGAGATGAACCAAGAGTTTGAAATGACAAAGTAAAAGTTCACAGCTGATTGTAAATGTTTGTTCCTGGGTTGATAAGTGATGACGTCAGACTTGAGATGATGCTCAAGGGAACTGATTTTTTTCTCACACATCATGAACACACATGTATCATATCTGATGTTGAAGAGAATCAGAGTTAAACCTTCTCTCTTCAACTCTTCGACATGAGTCCTTTGAATGAATGATGGTGCCCTGTGATAGGCTGTTGGCCTGTGGGCGGAACCCTCCTCTCGTCCAGTCAGCTCGGATTGGCTCCTGCCTCGACCCTCAAACGCTAAGCAGCCAAGCTGTTGGATCGATTCATGACCGTTAATCTGCGTTTATTGTGGATATTATTTCTGATTTAGAAATATGACAACACTGGTTTTGTAGAAACAGGGGGAAGGAAAAGTCCGTTGACATTTGCGAAGGTGAAATATTTCCAAGTAGCCATTGAGTGATTTCTGCAAACAGCTGATTAGGACTCGACCTTTTGTTGAGAGACGTTTTACTGAAGAAGCTCCTCAGAGAGACGCTGCCGAATTTATGCTCCTGTCAAAATATTGACGTGTGTGTATTTACCAGGGACACATTGTGTGTGTGTGTGTGTGTCTGTGTGTGTGTGTGTGTGTGTGTGTGTGTGCGTGTGTGT
The DNA here is from genome assembly GCF_022539355.2 of Hippoglossus stenolepis. Lineage (NCBI taxonomy): Eukaryota > Metazoa > Chordata > Actinopteri > Pleuronectiformes > Pleuronectidae > Hippoglossus > Hippoglossus stenolepis. Next base: position 332,290 of record NC_061488.1, read on the forward strand.
GTGTGTGTCTGCTGTGTGTGTGTGCGTTAATGCAACAGGCAGAGACGGCATCTCTCCAGGGAACTAAATTAAATCAATCATTATTTTATCTCCTGTAAAATGAATACTTACAGGGAGTGTGTGTCTGTGTGTTAGTTACAAAGAATTTTCACAATAACACAACTTCTATCTTTTGATTGTACATTTATATAACAGCCTAATACTGTGTGTAGTATTTCTATTATGACCTTAAATATTCTAGATTCTGTTTCTTATTTTTGTCAATTTTGACTCGTTCCCTTCTCTGGTGCCTTGGAACAAGAGAAATATGAGTTTCATACAGTGATGAAATGACATGTTCACGTGATTTGTTGTGGTGGAACATGACGTGGACAGAAACACAGTCAGGACAACTCCGATGTTTTATACTCAGCTGCAGTTTGTCTGAATGTTGAGGTGCAGATGAGCTGCCCGTCTGTGAGCAGAATGAAACCAGAGATAATAAATCCAAGTGTCTGAGATTCGCTGTCAGAAACGTCAGCAGCGTTTGATAAACAGAGGGCGAGATACAGGGGAAGCAGTTTCATCAGGATGGAGACGGGTGAGAAGATGGAGGCAGAAATGAGAAGATCATCTTCAGGCCCGTTAGCTGTAATTCATCACACACCAGAAAGCAAAAGTGTAAATTCAGCATCTCAGCTCTTCTGTTTGGTTGTTGTTCCGTTTGGCCTCTGACCCTCGGTCAACACAGATTATTTCCCTGCAGGGATCGATTCCATTATTCTATTTTATTGTGTTTTCTGTGGCTGCATTTATTCCAGCTTCTCGTCGGGAACACACTCATAAACTGTCGGTGTGTTATTACTGCTGCCGTCCTCTCTCTTTTACTGTGTCTCTGATCAGTGGCTGGAATGTGCAGTAATGGAGCTTCAGCTTTAAACACAAACTGTAAATCATGTGCACCAGTGACCCTGTGAGGTGCATCACATAAAAGCTTCCACCACATGGAAGAATACATCAACTCCCTCTCAACGCGTCCTATTGGTTTGATCCGACTTTATTGTGATTCTTTATGCAGTTTATTTACGCCTGTGTGTGTCTGTGTGTGTCTTTGTGTGTCTGTGTGTGTCTTTGTGTGTGTCCTTAACATTGTATTTCTTTGAAAGCTAGAAGCATTAAATCCGAGGAGTGAGACGTCATGTGTGACTTTCAACCTAGAAACGTTCGCCTCTAAAATCAGTCACAGTCTGGATCTTTGATGAAATGTAAGATTTCTTCTTCGTGCTCCAGACTAACACAGTGTCGCTGCTTCGTGAACCTGCTGCTTCGTGAACCTGCTGCTTCGTGAACCTGCTGCTTCGTGAACCTGCTGCTTCGTGAAACAGCTGCTTCGTGAAACAGCTGCTGCGTGAAACAGCTGCTTCGCGGAACCTGCTGCTTCGCGAACCTGCTGCTTCGCGAACCTGCTGCTTCGCGAACCTGCTGCCGCGTGAACCTGCTGCTTCGTGAACCCGCTGCTTCGTGAACCCGCTGCTTCGTGAACCCGCTGCTTCGTGAACCGCTGCCGTGAAACAGCTGCTTCGTGAACCCGCTGCTTCGTGAAACAGCTGCTTCGTGAACCTGCTGCTTCGTGAACCTGCTGCTTCGTGAAACAGCTGCTTCGCGGAACCTGCTTGCCGCGGAACCCGCTGCTTCGCGGAACAGCTGCCAGGAAACAGCTGCTTCGCGAACCCGCTTCTCGCAACACAGCCTGAACTGCTAGCCACAACAGCTGCTCACAATCCGCTGCCCAACCCGCTGCTTCGCGAAACCGCTGCTTGTTTCAGTGATACAGTCAAACAGTCGTCGGCTTCCTTTGATCATCAAGCAATTTTAACAACACAAGCTTCAAATTTTCTCTGGCACAAAATAATATTTAGATTTAGAAAAATTCACTGTCGATAGTTTAAGATAAAACGTTTTGTGTTGTCTGGTGAAATAATTTGCAGACGACTCTCACATGTATTTCAAAGCTATGATGGAGATTTCTGAGTTTGACTCGATGTCTGTCTTTGTCCACGTCTTTGGTCCAGACGGAAATCATCCGATGGATTCGTAGGTTGATACTTTTAAAACGTGTTTCTAACTTGTTCCTGTCGTTGTGCATGCTACATGCTACATGCTACATGCTACATTGATCAACATGTTGAACACCTGCTACCTTTAGCATTAGATGTTAGCATATCATTTTTCACGTTGGAGCAGAAGCTGTGATCAATAAGACTGAGGATGATGTCATCTCCAGCTCATCAGTAAATCACCTCTGAGATGAATCATTTTGATTGGCTCCTGCCTGTGAAGACGATTCCCTCCAGTGTCCAAACGAGCTTGGATCAGGAGGACGTGGAAACATGTTCAGCTGCTCATCAGATTCATGACGAGTTCATTTCTGTCTCTGTATGTTTTCACTGGTCCTTCTTGATATTAAATTATCATGACCTCAGCACACGTTTCACAACATGTTCTTTCTTATTTTAATGAAGAATATTTTTTTGCCTTTTCCTGAAACATTCATTTACATTCTTCCACTTTAACATTCAGACTTCTTTCTTCCTTTATTCATCCTTTCATCCTTTCATGTTCCAACAATACATGCAGAGCTTTTTAATCCCTCCACAGTTCTCTGTGCTTTTCATATTATTATAACAATACACATTAGTATTCAGATTGTTCCCTGTAATGGACAAAGTGGGTTTTATCCCAGTTTGATTACATTAAGAGAATAATGGTTATTTTTGGAAATGCACCTTTGTTATATGAGAAAATTGATTTTATTTTTGTGCTTCTAGTTTTGCTCAGTTTAGTTTAACAAGATTCTGATGTTTTAATACTGAATGAAGTTGTCAGTTGTTTCCAGTTCAATAAACAACCATATAACTGATCACATGTTTTCAGCTTTAAAACAATAATACCAGCAAACTTTCCCTGATTTGATTCTTTAACTGATTCCAATACATCTTTGACTGACTGGGTTTTGTCCCAACCACTGACCAAACCCTATTTACCACATAACTGTACCATCTCCTTCTTTTCAAATGCATCCAGGTGTTGAGTGCATCATGGTTTTACCTGAACCAAGGAGTCACTGGGATCCCGTGTTCGGCACCTGTGTCTTCTTCTTCTCCTTCCTCATCCCTGTGGCTATTATCAGCATCTGCTACAGCCTGATGGTCAAGCGCCTACGCAGCGTCCGCATCCTGTCCGGCTCCAAGGAAAAGGACCGCAACCTGCGGCGCATCACCAGGATGGTTCTGGTGGTGGTGGCAGCCTTCGTGGTGTGTTGGACGCCCATCCAGATCATGGTCCTGGCTCAGTCGCTGGGTTTCAACCTGAGCAGCTTGTTCACACTGGTCCTGATGCACTTCTGCATCGCGCTGGGCTACGTCAACAGCAGCTTGAATCCGGTGCTCTATGCTTTCCTGGATGAGAACTTCAAGCGCTGCTTCCGCGAGTTCTGCCTCCCGTCACCGTTCCGCCTCGACACCCAGCAGTCAGGCAGGATGAGGAGCATTGCCAGGGAGGTGGCAGCCGCCTACAGCTGCAAGGCTGGAGATGGTGGGGGGCTTGGTGGAGGGACACCTAATCCTGCATGACTAGGCGTGGAGCTCCCCTTGGTGGGGGTAGACCCCCAGCAGAGGAGAGAGATGCAGGGCACAGGGAACTCCAACACAGAATTAACTCAGATTACAGCTCTCTAGCGGCACGAGCCCTCCCGCCCCCCGACTAGAAGACTTGCCTGGGGCGGGGGGGAGGGAGATGAAGAGGATGAGGCCGAAAGGAAAAGGATTTAGGAACAAAGATGGGTAGAGTACTGGGGATGATGGAGGGATACGTTGAAACCTTGGGTAGGAAAGTGCCAGAACAAGCTGATCCTGCATCTCGAGCCTCTGATGTGATGATGGAGCAACAGATGGAGAAGCCTTGATGGATGTAAACATGATGTCATCGGACTTTTACCTATCTGTGATACCAAATCTCTGAAACCACCATGTGCTGCTTGGGTGCTTGTAGAAAGACTGTCTATCTGGTGTGAACTGGTTTCATGTTCCTTCATCAGTGGCTTAAAGCAGCTAACAGAAAGTCTTTATTATCTGCTGATCTCATATCAGGCCTCTGACAGGCCAACTCAATGTGACATGATATTTGAAATAAGAAGTTGGATGTAAACATTAGTATCGGAAAAAGAATAACGTGCCACAAGCTCCTCTTGAACAATATTTCCTAAGCTGTGTCTCGACCCAGAGAGGGTCACGTGAATGTTATTTCTCATAGGAGCAACATTTCTAACGTCCTGAAGTGAAATAATTCTAAGAATTCTTTTCCTAAAACCGATTCTTAGAGTTTTTGTGATTTTTAAAAACTTTCTATCATCACCTGTGGGCTGTTGAAATGCAGAGTTGTTAGTGAGGGAAGCTTTGAACCTAAAGGAGAGATTCAAACACACGAGAGATTCAGTGGAATATTTCTCTTCTTGCTGTGACGGTTCCTGTTTGTGCTGCGTCGACATGTGAAATATGAATCATCCTGAATCCAAACACAAATCCTCCTGCATGAAATAACATAACCTGGTAAAAAAAAAAGGTAAAAGCTGTTTCTGTTATTTGCTACGAGCACGAAGATAAGATGCCTTAAAATTCACCAGGAAATCTGAATTAGTCAGATAAATCAAGTGATTAATGATTGTGAGTTCTTAAATAGAATAAAGATTAAAAACAATACAGACATCTTTTGGCCTGCTCACCAGACTGTATCACACATCTGTGATTGTATATTCAACACAACATCTTTGGAAGAACCTTCCAGTCACATTATCTGCGTTGTCTCATATAAATAATATGAATCTGTGAGGTCCTGATGATTGTGGCTCGGGAGGAAGTCCGGGCATGAAAAGACCTAATTCTGGATTTGAACACAAAACCATTTTTCATCTGTGTATGATCACTGTTGTGTCTTTTACTCACTTTAGTTTAAACGTGAACCATCATGAATGTCCTGTACGTCCCATGCAGGTAAACTGATGGTGCCTTCACACCTCTTTATAAACACTCTGTGGTTCACACCAAACCTGAAGGCATTGTTTCACATGAGATTAAATACACAGTCACTGGAGACAGGTCCTGGAGACAGGTCACTGGAGACAGGTCTGAGACAGGTCCTGGAGACAGGTCACTGGAGACAGGTCCTGGAGACAGGTCCTGGAGACAGGTCACTGGAGACAGGTCACTGGAGACAGGTCACTGGAGACAGGTCCTGGAGACAGGTCCTGGAGACAGGTCACTGGAGACAGGTCCTGGAGACAGGTCACTGGAGACAGGTCCTGGAGACAGGTCACTGGAGACAGGTCCTCTGAGACAGGTCCTGAGACAGGTCACTGGAGACAGGTCACTGGAGACAGGTCCTGGTTCTGATCCGAGCTGGTGGGTCCTCAGACTGGTCGGGCTCAGGTAGAAACATCCAGACACCTGCACAAGACGGTGAAATTCCCAGATTTGTGTTCTCCTGATGAACAAACACACAATGACGGTGGCTTCTCCGACTTTTCCTCAACTGGTACAATCATCAGTTGTCTCTTCAGCCAGTCGTCCCCCTCTTGTCTTTTCCTAAAGGTGAATATTTGCATCACATTTGTTGTGAACGCAGCATTTTGGACATTATGGATAATTTTCATTTGATTGTTAAGGTTGGATTATTGGTGCATTATATCATCGTCCCTGTGATTCTTACCATGCAGAACATCCGACTGTAATTCTGGATGATTCTAGGTATAAAATATAGACTGAGTATAAACTAGGTCATGAAAAACTCTGCAGTCTTATTTATGCTGTAGAAAAAGACCACGTTCATCTCTGTGTGACGTGAATCTCCTGCAGTCGGAACATCGGCACTCTGAATTCCTGATGGCGACGGAAGTGAACCAGCAAAAAGAAACCAAACTTTCTCATTAGAATTCTAATCACACTGAAAAACAGCACTGATGGAGAAGGAGCAGTAACAAGGCTCTGAGTGTTTGTATCTTTACAGTTAAACTAAAATCAATATGATTCATTTCATAAACAGGTGCGAAGCGGCAGTGAAACGAGAGACATCTCACTGCTGCGATCAAAGCCACTAACATCCACCACTGGTATAAATCAAAGGTGAATAGGATAAGATGCTGGTTTGCAGGTGATGGTTCGATTTCCTCTGGAATCTTCTGTATCAGGCTCTTTGGACGAGGTGAAGAAAACAGGAAGTATAATCACAGATGTTTGTGTAATGACTGGTCTGGTTGAGCTGGTTCTTCCAGGTGAGTGGCTGCAGGTGGGTTGTTGGGAAAGTGATGGGGGTCTGTTGGTCAGGGGTTTCAGGGGTTTGGGGGTCTGGGTGGGGTCTGTTGGTCTGGGGTTTGGGGTCTGGGGTCTGTTGGTCTGGGGTTTCAGGGGTCTGGGGTTTGGGGGGTTTGTGGGTGGTGAACTCTGAGTTGAGTTAATGATGTGTCCATCGGGTGGAGGTGTTGACACAGGAGCTCATTGGACTCCCTGCACCTCGGGGGGGAAGCAGGAGGCGGGGTCACGGTGCTCGGACCTCGCTCCAAAGGGACAAAGGGACAAAGGGACAAAGGGGCTCTCTCTCTTCTTAGTGTCTTACAGTGGAAATCAGCCCTGACACAAATCACTGTTCTTCAGACTGGTTCGTCAACACCTATCGACTCTTTCAGTGACCGAACAAATCGGATTAAATCATAGTTAATAAAATGTAGTTTGCTCAGTCACAGTTCTCAGGCACTTTTCTATGGTCGGTATTGTGATGACTAGAATTGAACAGGTGTCTCCGACGTCAATGACCCCACCCACAGTGTCGTTGGTATTTACAAGACAGCACTCTAGAGGTTTTATCACTTTTACAAACAGATGTTTCTTCATGTTATGATTTAGTTCTTAATGTAATTGAATCTCTTGGTTAGAAATCGTTCTTCAGTTTCTGGGTGTGAGCATCTCGAGCTTGATGCTGTTAATGGTTAAACTGTCCAGACGCTAAGAACACGAGTTTCTGTCAGGGTTGATTTCCTCTTTATTTCATATCGTGTCTCTTCTTGTTATTTTATTCGTTCACTTGGTTAAAGTACTTTTAATTTATTTTTTTTGGAGAACAAGTTGATTCAACATGATTTAAACTGTTGCTGTGTTTTTTCTTCTTTTTACAAACGAATATTTTTATTTGTAAAAAATCCTTGTGTTCTTTTTGATCTTCTTTTGTTTGAGAGGAACAATTCTATGAACTTACATTTGCCTTAAATATGAAGTGAAGTCGCTCTCTGGCTGGATTTAAAACGTGTTCTAGTTTCTACTGGTGCTTCGCTGTTTGTTAATATTGGTCCAGAAGCGTATTCATAAAGAAGTCATCAGGACAGAGGATCAGATTAATCTACTTTAATAAACTCTAGTGGTGTTTTATAGGAAAAGAGCTCTTCTTTTGGCCTGATAATTGGCTGTTATATGAAATAATAACACTTTGCTCACAGTAAATTATCCCTCACATCATAATTGGAGCCCTTTGCTTCTGTGGCCTATTAAAATGTGATCACTCGAGTAACACGGGGACTAAAGTGATCTTCAGTAACGTGAACACACATTTCAGCACGAAACTCTGACAACAGTAAACGAATCTAATGTGTCGGGGGGGAACACTCACTGAATGTCACTTAATACCCTTATTCTTCAAATACTTGTAAATTCACCATGTTAGTCACATAATAAACTAGTCGAGCTCATGTTCACTTAAATTTAAACAAGCTGCACCAAATTACAAACACTCGTAGATATATGTCTTTATTGTTTGAATCAGTTAATCTGTTCAGAAACAACTCCCTGGTCCCTGAGTTCTTTCTCAGGATTACACAGAAACTACTGGACAGATTTACAGTCAAAGAAACAAACTGGAAAGTCACTCAGCAGAACTCATTCTTATATTATATATAATATTCCTATGAATTCAAAAATAAATCAATCAATAATAATCTTTCACAGATTAAACAAAGGCCACAAAAAACTGATACATACATTAGCTGATAAATAAACGATAAACGTCAATGAGGTTAAAACATCGTTCATTTTACTCAAGGTAACCATAGCAACAACACCTGTGCTTTGAGCCACATTGACCCTGAAAGTAAAAACGTTAGAAAGTATTGATGACCTGTACAAACTCATTGGACCATATTTAAGTCTCCATGTCATAAGCTCAATAGAAACCTGATGTTCTATCCAGAAAATAATGGACTCACCTCAAGATCGTAAATTAGTTCTTTAGAAACTCAGAGAACCCGCAGGTTTATTTCCAGCTCGTGTTCTGGTGGCTGTTGGATCTAAAGAATCAGTGAGTGGATCCTTTACCTCTTTCAACGTGAAGTCCAGCTCGTGTTCTGCTCGGAGCTCGACATGTTTCCCTCTGGTCGCCTCCTGTTCTGAGATCACTTTATGAATACTGCTCGTCTTTTGTACAACCTGCAGATGAGGAAACTGGTGAAGCATCCAGGACACTGGCTTCAACATGAATGTGTTTGGAGACTACCGGACTTTAGGAAACGTCTTATAACGCAGCTGTGATGCTCTTTGTGCTTAACTGTCACTGTTCAAATCTGAAAAGGATATTTTCTATAACTGTTTGGTGTTTTTTTGTAGCACAGAACTGAAAGAGAACTCCTTCTGTCATCGAGCTTTGTACAGACATCCTGTTTGAATACATGTAAACGTACTTCATCCATGTCCGACCTCTTTCTCGTGTGATTCTCGCTGTAGAAATAAATGTCAACGTGTTGCCTCTGCATCCAGACGCAGGGAGACTCCCTTCATTCGTTTACATTTTACAGACCACATGAATGTCCAATAAAGAACCTGTTAATCCAAATCTAGATGTTGTTAATATTACTATATCAGAAGAGAGCAAGCTGTTGTAATATCATTTACTTTGCTGTGCAGGAGACTGTCTGGTATCTGTGTGTTTTCTGTGAACTGCATTTTGATCGCTGCCCGAGTCGTGAAATCAAACCGCTCAGAGACTTTGGACCTTTGTCTCATTTTTGGAGCCACACTAATAATGACTTGATAAAATGTGCTTCTATCTGTTTCAATATGACCTGATAACGACACACCTCCTCTCGTGGGATTTGAACGTGTGTTGGATGTGGTCAGGTGACTGTGTCACATGACTCTGGCTGTAGCTACTTATCGTACTGAATCTACTACACCCGCTGGCTTGTTGTCTGAGCATTGAGACTTTTTGCTGGAGCTTGAATTTTAAATTGTATATTTTTCTCTGCATATGAAATAAATGATTGATGGTCATGTAACTCACGGTTGTATTGTTTTGAGTCCGGTGCATTAAAGATGAATCTGTGTTCGTGGTCAGCACCAAGTTGTCAGTGTTTGTTCTGTTGACTGCAGATCAAGAGACTCACTCTGGTACAGTTATACTAACTAATGTTCTCTGTGACTTTTAAATAAAAGTACAGTGAAAAGTACAAAATATTATTATTGAAAAAAATTGATTAAATTATTACAATAAAAAACATTCAAGTATTCCTCCTCCAACAGTCCATCCTTATTAACTTATTAATGAATCTAGTGCTTAAAGTGGAGTCATGAAAATAATAAAAAAAGATAATTACTTTGCATATATTATTTCATTATTTACATTTTCTCATTTCAATGTAGGAAAAACCCAGAGTTCCGAACAATGGAGCCATGGATGAGTTATGACTCCTCACAGGAAACAGAACCTGTCCCTTGTTGGACTGTGACCTGACGGATGAAAGATGAAATGATGTTTATGGATAATCACTGAACATAAACATAAACAGCTGAATTACTCCAACATTAAAGATGAGTCGGCTCATCACTTCATTTCTATTGAGTTTAAAATTCTAATTAAAATGTGGCTTCATAATTTCAGTGTAAAATAATAATACTTTTTGTTTTGAGTAAGTAAACATTCAAATATTCAAAGTGAGCCTGAGGACCAGCTGTGATCTAATCACCACTGTCTTCGTGAATCAGAGCAGTAAAACTGAATATATTCACAGATAATAATAATAATCTCCACAATAAAACACGTGAGGAGGATCAGAGCAGCTCCAGGGAACAGGGAGCGCTGATTGGTCCAGATGAGATCAGGAGGTCAGCTCACTCTCCCTGGATTCAAGAGGCAGCAGCAGAGACACATGAGGGAGACAGGAGAGAGAGAGACACGAGAGAGACATGAGAGAGACATGAGAGAGACAAGAGAGAGACATGAGAGAGAGACACGAGAGAGACAAGAGAGAGACACATGAGGAGACATGAGAGGGAGACACGAGAGAGACATGAGAGACAAGAGAGAGATCAGGAGGTCAGCTCACTCTCCTGGATTCAAGAGGGCAGCAGAGACACATGAGGGAGACAGGAGAGAGAGACAGGAGAGAGACATGAGAGAGACAGAGAGAGAGAGACATGAGAGAGAGACAGAGAGAGACAAGAGAGAGACACATGAGGAGACATGAGAGAGACAAGAGAGAGAGATCAGAGACAAGAGAGAGATCAGGAGATCAGCTCACTCTCCCTGGATTCAAGAGGCAGCAGCAGAGACACATGAGGGAGACAGGAGAGAGAGAGACACAAGAGAGACATGTGAGAGACATGAGAGAGGCAGAGAGAACATGAGAGAGAGACAGAGAGACAAAGAGAGAGACATGAGAGAGACATAGAGAGAGAACGAGAGAGACAAGAGAGAGACACATGAGGAGACATGAGAGAGACACGAGAGAGACATGAGAGACAAGAGAGAGATCAGGAGATCAGCTCACTCTCCTGGATTCAAGAGGCAGCAGAGACACATGAGGGAGACAGGAGAGAGAGACACGAGAGAGACATGAGAGAGACATGAGAGAGACAGAGAGAGACATGAGAGAGAGACACGAGAGAGACAAGAGAGACACATGAGAAGAAGAAACAAGAGACAAAGAGAGATCAGGAGATCAGCTCACTCTCCCTGGATTCAAGAGGCAGCAGCAGAGACACATGAGGGAGACAGGAGAGAGAGACACAAGAGAGACATGTGAGAGACATGAGAGAGGCGAGAGAGAGACATGAGAGAGACACGAGAGAGACATGAGAGAGACACGAGAGACAGAGAGACATGAGAGAGACAAGAGAGAGACATGAGAGACACATGAGGAGACACATGAGAGAGAGACACGAGAGAGACATGAGAGACAAGAGAGAGATCAGGAGGTCAGCTCACTCTCCCTGGATTCAAGAGGCAGCAGCAGAGACACATGAGGGAGACAGGAGAGAGAGAGACATGAGAGAGACATGAGAGAGACATGAGAGAGACAGAGAGAGACATGAGAGAGACACGAGAGAGACATGAGAGACAAGAGAGAGATCAGGAGGTCAGCTCACTCTCCCTGGATTCAAGAGGCAGCAGCAGAGACACATGAGGGAGACAGGAGAGAGACATGAGAGAGACATGAGAGAGACATGAGAGAGGGAGAGTGAGACATGAGAGAGACATGAGAGAGACATGAGAGACAAGAGAGAGACATGAGAGAGACAAGAGAGACACATGAGGAGACATGAGAGAGACACGAGAGACAAGAGACAAGAGAGAGATCAGGAGATCAGCTACTCTCCTGGATTCAAGAGGCAGCAGAGACACATGAGGGAGACAGGAGAGAGACAGAGAGACATAGGAGAGACATGAGAGGCAGAGAGAGACATAGAGACATGAGAGAGACAAGAGAGAGACACATGAGGAGACATGAGAGAGAGACACGAGAGAGACATGAGAGACAAGAGAGAGATCAGGAGATCAGCTCACTCTCCCTGGATTCAAGAGGCAGCAGCAGAGACACATGAGGGAGACAGGAGAGAGAGAGACATGAGAGAGACATGAGAGAGACAAGAGAGAGGCAGAGAGAAGCATGAGAGAGAGACAGAGACAGAGAGGACACATGAGGAGAAGAGAGAGCAGAGAGACATGAGAGACAAGAGAGAGATCAGGAGGTCAGCTCACTCTCCCTGGATTCAAGAGGCAGCAGCAGAGACACATAGGGGAGACAGGAGAGAGAGACACAGAGAGAGACATGAGAGAGAAGAGAGAGGAGAGAGAGACAGGAGAGACACAGAGAGACATGAGAGAGACATGAGAGAGACATGAGAGACAGAGACAGAGAGAGACACATGAGGAGACATGAGAGACACGAGAGACATGAGAGAGAAGAGAGACACGAGAGACATGAGAGAGACATGAGAGAAGAGGACAGAGAGAGAGACAAGAGAGAGACACATGAGGAGACATGAGAGAGAGACACGAGAGAGACATGAGAGACAAGAGAGATCAGGAGATCAGCTCACTCTCCTGGATTCAAGAGGCAGCAGCAGAGACACATGAGGGAGACAGGAGAGAGAGAGACACGAGAGAGACATGAGAGAGACATGAGAGAGACGAGAGAGAGACATGAGAGAGACACAAGAGAGACAAAGAAGAGACATGAGGAGACATGAGAGAGAGACACGAGAGAGACATGAGAGACAAGAGAGAGATCAGGAGGTCAGCTCACTCTCCCTGGATTCAAGAGGCAGCAGCAGAGACACATGAGGGAGACAGGAGAGAGAGACATGAGAGAGACATGAGAGAGACATGAGAGAGACAGAGAGAGACATGAGTGAGACATGAGAGAGACAAGAGAGAGACATGAGGAGACAAGAGAGACACAAGGGAGACAGAGAGAGAGACATGAGAGAGACATAGACAGAGAGAGACGAGAGAGAGACATGAGTGAGACATGAGAGAGACACGAGAGAGACATGAGAGAGACATGAGAGAGACATGAGAGACATGAGAGAGGCGAGAGAGAGACATGAGGGAGACAGGAGAGTGAGAGACACAGAGAGAGACATGAGAGACAAGAGAGAGATCAGGAGAGAGACATGAGAGAGACAGGAGAGAGAGAGACATGAGAGAGACATGAGAGAGACATGAGAGAGACATGAGAGAGACAGAGAGAGACATGAGAGGGAAGAGAGAGACAAAGAGAGAGACATGAGAGACACGAGAGAGACATGAGAGACAAGAGAGAGATCAGGAGGTCAGCTCACTCTCCCTGGATTCAAGAGGCAGCAGCAGAGACACATGAGGGAGACAGAGAGAGAGACACGAGAGAGACATGAGAGAGACATGAGAGAGACAGGAGAGAGAGACATGAGAGAGACATGAGAGAGACAGGAGAGGAGACATGAGAGAGACATAGAGAGACAGAGAGGGAGAGAGACATGAGAGAGACACGAGAGAGACATGAGAGACAAGAGAGAGATCAGGAGGTCAGCTCACCCCTGGATTCAAGAAGCAGCAGAGACACATGAGGGAGACAGGAGAAACATGAGAGAGATGAGAGAGACATGAGAGAGACAGAGAGAGAGAGACATGAGAGAGACATGAGAGAGACATGAGAGAGACAGGAGAGAGAGACACGAGAGACATGAGAGGGAGAGAGACAGGAGAGAGAGAGACATGGAGAGACAGAGAGAGACACATAGAGAGAGACACGAGAGAGACATGAGTGAGACATGAGAGAGACATGAGAGAGACATGAGAGAGACACGAGAGAGACATGAGAGAGACACGAGAGAGACATGAGAGAGAGACACGAGAGAGACATGAGAGATGAGAGAGACATGAGAGAGAGACAAGAGAGAGAGAGGAGGCAGAGGGACACATGGGGAGACAGGAGAGAGAGACATGAGAGAGACATGAGAGAGACATGAGAGAGAGAGAGACATGAGAGAGACACGAGAGAGACATGAGAGAGACAGGAGAGACAGAGAGAGACATGAGAGAGACATGAGACGAGAGAGACATAGAGGGGAGAGACAAGAGAGACAAGAGAGAGACACGAGTGAGACACATGAGAGAGACATGAGAGAGACACATGAGAGAGAGACACGAGAGAGACATGAGAGAGACATGAGAGACAAGAGAGAGACCGAGTGAGACACATGAGGAGACACATGAGAGAGGCACGAGAGAGACATGAGTGAGACACATGAGAGAGACACATGAGAGAGAAACACGAGAGAGACATGAGAGAGACACGAGAGAGACAATGAGAGAGAGACACGAGTGAGACACATGAGTGAGACATGAGAGAGACACATGAGAGAGAGACACGAGAGAGACATGAGTGAGACATGAGAGAGACATGAGAGAGACATGAGAGACAAGAGAGAGACATGAGAGAGACATGAGAGACAAGAGAGACACATGAGGAGACATGAGAGGAGACAGAGAGAGAGAGACACGAGAGAGACATGAGTGAGACATGAGAGAGACATGAGTGAGACATGAGAGAGACATGAGAGAGACATGAGAGAGAGACATGAGAGAGAGACACAGAGAGAGACATGAGAGAGAGACATGAGAGAGACATGAGAGAGACATGAGAGACAAGAGAGAGACATGAGTGAGACACATGAGGAGACACATGAGAGAGAGACACGAGAGAGACATGAGAGAGACACATGAGGAGAGACACATGAGAGAGAGACACGAGAGAGACATGAGTGAGACACATGAGAGAGAGACACATGAGAGAGAGACACGAGAGAGACATGAGTGAGACATGAGAGAGACATGAGAGAGACATAGGTGAGACATGAGTGAGAGAGAGACATGAGTGAGACATGAGTGAGACATGAGAGAGACATGAGAGACATGAGAGACAAGAGAGAGACACGAGTGAGACACATGAGGAGACATGAGTGAGACACATGAGTGAATGAGCTGCACAGACTCTCATGATGATGGAGGACATGTTTCCAGGCATCAAACCTGCTCCATGAAATCATCTACCGCTGCACCGTCCTCACACTTCATCACGTGATGAGTCTTTGACCTTTCCTGGAGTTCCTGCCTCGTAGGTATCGAAGAAGTTGTGAGAGAGAAAAGGTCAAAGCTATTTCCCACGTCGTTGTTCCTGAGGGGTTCCTCTCCGCCTGTGGATCCTGTGCCTCTTCCTCCCTGAACCCGGTCTCCTCCTCTTCACCCTTCGGTCCAGAGATCTGTCAGCAGGCTCTGATGGTTCCTGATGACGAGCTGTTCTTCTCAGAACATTTAAACGATCCAACGTTCATCTTAAACAACCTCACTCGTTTACTGTAGCTGTCGCTTTCCTCTTCACCTCTGTGGCAGATGTTTATCTGCTGCTACGATTCTGTACGTTAACAATTAGCTCTTTAAGATAGAAAGTTAACAGCTGCAATAAAACTATGAGACTCTGTCTCCTCTGCACTTGGTACGTAAGACAAGCCACTGACCACAAGGTGCGACTGTAAGAGCCTGAAACTACATGAGGCTCATCACTGAATCTCAGGATTTTCATCTCAGCATTAGTAGCATTTCCAAAATTCACTTTTCTTTCCAGCAGCCCTGTGAATGTCACAGTCGTGTTCGAAGGCAGAAAAATCTGCTCCATGTTCACACTGAGGGGACATGAGGGGACATGAGGGGACATGAGGGGACATGAGGGGACATGTGTGTTCAGGTCTTTCAGTCTCATACGAATCGAAAATGCTGATCTGATGGAGATTGTTTGGAACAAATGAATGTAGCGTCAGGGTCTGGGCTCTGATTGGTCCGCTCCAAAGGTCAAAGGTTGATAGACGTCATTCTGTTGTAGCTGTCGTGACTCTGACCTTTGACTCTGACCTTTGACTCCTTTTAGGAAGAGTATTTCAGTTTGGATCTCGGACTCGTTATTACTTTTCCTGTTTAGGTTTGTGTTGGATTTCTCCCTGAGTTCAGTGTTTCCTGTTTTATTTTGTACTTTTTGCTTCTCGTGTGTTTCCACCTTGACTTCCTGTCTTTGTCCTGTTTCCCGCCCTTGTGATTGTCTGCACCTGTCCCCCCCCTCCCTTGTGTTCATGTCTGTCTCCTTCACTCCAGAATAATCTTTAAAATTCACTATGAAGCACATGACAAACTTACATAACTCCTGTCACATAAATACTTCGACGTGGCTCCTCCTCACCTTCATCTGCTGATATGATGGCAGGAGAAAGTCTCCATAGCAACAAGTCGAGCTTTGGCCTCTGTGGGGTTGTGAGGGAATGTTTCCTCATCGATCTGTGGCCGTCCCGTTTCCCAGCTGCCGGCTCATTAGCATCTGACACATGTGCGTTCACAGTGACCTTTGACCTTCTCACCCTCGGCTGCGTGAACAACTGAAAACAAAAGATTTAAAACTCGAGCTGTTTCCTCTTTTACAGGCAAATGAACCACAAAGACGTCAGCACCTTCTCCTTCAGTAGAACTTTACAGAACAAACCACACCTACCTAGTTTTTTATTTGTTGTTTAATGTGTCTTTATTGTTTAATTTGTACTATTATATTTCTGGTAAGAGCTATGGGACTTTGCTTTCTTTGATATTTTATATATACTGTGTATGTGTATATATAAATATATATAAATGAATTGCAATTAAGTAATGCAGGTCAGAATACAGTATTTATAAAAAAGGACAAATGAACCATGAATCACATATCATATCATTTATGCACTAATTGGAAATCGCTTTGGATGAAAGTGTCAGCTAAATGACATGTGATGTAATATATTGAAAACAGAGGAAAGGTCAAACATAAAACTACAAAAACACAAAAACAAATACTTAAGAAAAAAGGTTTTTCAATGAACCCAAGTGCAAAACTTTTACGTTGCTTTCACTGTTCATGTTCATGTTCATGTTCATGTTCATGTTCATGTTCATGTTCATGTTCATGTTCATGTTCTCGTTAATGTTCTCGTTCATGTTCATGTTCATGTTCATGTTCATGTTCTGATTCGTTCATGTTCATGTTCATGTTCATGTTCATGTTCATGTTCCGTTAATGTTCATTCTCGTTAATGTTCATGTTCTCGTTCATGTTCATGTTCATGTTCATGTTCATTTTCATGTTCATGTTCATGTTCTTCATTCTCGTTCATGTTCATGTTCATGTTCTCGTTCATGTTCATGTTCATGTTCATGTTCTCGTT
This sequence comes from Hippoglossus stenolepis, assembly GCF_022539355.2. Classification (NCBI taxonomy): domain Eukaryota; kingdom Metazoa; phylum Chordata; class Actinopteri; order Pleuronectiformes; family Pleuronectidae; genus Hippoglossus; species Hippoglossus stenolepis. The sequence goes on from NC_061488.1 coordinate 349,359, forward strand.
CATGTTCATGTTCATGTTCATGTTCTGTTGTTCATGTTCATGTTCATGTTCATGTTCATTAATGTTCTCGTTCTCGTTAATGTTCATGTTCATGTTCATGTTCATGTTCATGTTCATGTTCTCTTTAATGTTCTTGTTCATGTTCATGTTCTCTTTAATGTTCATGTTCATGTTCATGTTCATGTTCATGTTCGTTCTCGTTCATGTTCATGTTCATGTTCATGTTCTTTAATGTTCTTGTTCTGTTAATGTTCATGTTCTCATATGTTCCGTTCTCATTAATGTTCATGTTCATGTTCATGTTCATGTTCATGTTCATGTTCTCGTTAATGTTCTCGTTCTCGTTAATGTTCATGTTCATGTTCATGTTCATGTTCATGTTCATGTTCTCTTTAATGTTCTCGTTCATGTTCTCATTAATGTTCATGTTCATGTTCATGTTCATGTTCATGTTCTCGTTAATGTTCTCGTTCTCGTTAATGTTCATGTTCATGTTCATGTTCTCGTTCTATTTCATGTTCTCGTTCATGTTCTCGTTAATGTTCATGTTCATGTTCATGTTCATGTTCACGTTCATGTTCGTTCATGTTCTGTTAATGTTCATGTTCATGTTCATGTTCATGTTCATGTTCATGTTCTCTTTAATGTTCTTGTTCTCGTTAATGTTCTTGTTCATGTTCATGTTCAGTTCTCTTATGTTCATGTTCATGTTCATGTTCATGTTCATGTTCATGTTCATGTTCTCGTTAATGTTCTCGTTCTCGTCTGCCTCCACAGAACAAACACATTAACGTTGCACAATCTCTGCAACAACATAACGTGATCCAGTCTCTGTTTGAACAAAGTCGATGCCATGAGGCAATTACAGAAATATAATTATACCCAAATCATTTCCAGGCAGTGGAGGTGGGGCTCATTCATTCATTCTCACACACACACTCACATACAAACACACACAAACAACCACACACAACAAATAAAGAGAAAATGGGAAGCAGCAGAGAGAGCACCGGAGAGAAAGACAATTTAGATTGATAGATACATTGGATGCATTGTGAAGGACATCAGCATTAGATAGATTATATGTGTTGAACTAAAAAGAATCTCTTCAGGTAAGAGTTGATCGGCTGTAGGGGAGGAACTCGTCTTCAGACGGTTCTTCATTTACACGAACGTCACACTCACACTAACCCCTAACCCTAGATTCAGGATAAAGAGAAGTGCAGCAGCAGTTTGGATTTCTTTCATTATCTCTGAATCTATTCTGGATCCATGAATATAACCGAGACCTGTGACCTGGGATCTGACCTGTGAGAGATGAGCTTCCAGCCGCCTGCTGACATCGGTAATAGAACAGAAAGCTGCAGTGATGAAACTGTTCTCCTGTAAAATAAAAACAATCCCACAGGTCGTCTGTGCAGCAGCTTATTACCTCTCCAACTTTCTCTTTATTGGTGATGATGACGGGAGCAAAGGCCTGGAGGAGATGGATGAGTCGACAACACACAGGAGACGTGATCGCTCCGCGTGTGAAACGTGACCACAACCTTAACCTTTATTATCGTAACTATGACAACGAGCATCCTGTCATCTGCAGCTGTGCCAATTTAAAAACACTGTTCAACTCCCACTGTACGGTTCAATCCTCGAACCACAATCTGTCTACGCGCCTGCCGTCGAGGGAGAGACGTGCTGACGAGGCATTTCTCTGTGGTCTGTAAGGTCTGAGAGAGGAGGAAACACGACACCGCACAACATCGCACAACATCACACAACAAACCACGATAACAAAACAACTCTGTTTGACTCTGAGTCCAGTACACACACAGTTCATTACATAGACAAATCACATCCATGGAAATCAGGCCTCAGCAACAGATTCATCCTCTGGACACCAGGAATAACCAGATTCATGTGACGTGTCTCCTTCTGGACCAGTGACGGACAGACTAATGAGGAAACGTGACTGATTACAGGAATCAAACACTTTAAATTAATGGTTAGTGCAAAGAACAATTTTCCTCATGTAGAGGAGGAGGAGGAGGAGGAGGAGGAGGAGGAGGAGGAGGAGGAGGAGGAGGAGACTGAAATGAGATGTTTAGTCTGTGATGGAGCTTTGAGAAGGAGGAGGGGACGATAATAACATGGGGATAAACGCTGGAGGACTGGGTTCAGCATCCAGCCAGGATGGATGGATGCTATTAGACAGAGTCGATAACAGCAGGAGGAGGAGGAAGAGGAGGAGGAAGAGGAGGAGGAAGAGGAAGGTAGTGACATATGAGGAAAACAATGACAGAGAATGTATATTATGATTTGGTGCAATACAAATAAAATGTATTTGAATTTAAATGTAATTTGTGGGTTCATCAGTTAAATATGTTTTATTCTCAAATCATAATAAACCCTTTAAACCTTCCTGATGTAATCCAACACGTTTACGACTCTTTAACTGAGGCTCGGCCTGAAGCGTCACGTTTATAATGAAGGTCGAAGGTTAAATCTACAGGTTTGACAAACACACAGTGTTACCATAGCAACAAGAGTCCAAGCTCAACTGAGATCTGTCTTAGTGATAATATAAGAAACAGCAGCAGACGATGAAATGAAAATAATGTTTAAAACTTTATTGAGAAAATATAACATGAATGAAGATGTGATGAGACTAGACTTTGAATTGAAGGTTCTTTGATCCTTTGATTGGATCAAAAGTGACACGACTCAGTTTTTATTTTCTATATCTTTGCAGTGAATGAATTTCATCTTTCAGTATTTCAGGTTTTCCCCAATTAACTTGTTTTTGATCATCACAAATCCTTATTAAAATGTTTCCTTTGTAACTTTTTGAATAAAAGTCATTTTTGTACCACTGCACTTCTAATGCACAACGTGGGTCAAAACTGACCCGCAGTTATTTCCTGTGTTTTTTCATGCATTAGTGTTTCTTTGCTATATGTTTGAAATAAATGTATTTCATCATTTAATATACTAAGTATTCATTAAATATCTTGTTTTTGATTACCACAAATCATCATTTTCTTTTTTCCTTTCTTACTTTATAAAAAAGCTAAAATATTAAATTGTGTATTTCTACATCACTTTTACACACATGCGTCAAAATGACCAGTACAGTATGAATTCACTACGGAACACCTGACATTCATTTCACACAGCTGCTTCTGCACATCTGATGCATGTACGTCTTCTTTTACTAGTGAGAAAGAGAAATATGTACAATACTAACTAGCTGTTAGCTAGCTAGCTTCTTTTCTGGCAAGCTAACCATAGTTAGATCAACAAAATAAAACTCCAAATATAACAGTATATACTTAATAGACTGATTGATATGCATTTGAAAATATGCTTTTGACTGTGTTAGTATGGCTGCTCACAATCATTTCAGTCATAAAGATGCTGGATGAAGAACATGATGAGGAAGATGAGGAGGCAATTCTTGGTCTTGACTCTGAGTCTGAAATCTCTGATGCTGAGGACCTAGACTTTGTTCTTCAGGGTCAAGCTGGAGTTGTGGGTGTGTCTTAGAACCCAGCTCTCCTGAATGAAGAAGGCTCCTTTGATGTGTCATCAAAGGAGCCTTATCCGAAATGAAGAAGAAGAATAAGCTACAAAGGAATTCAGCAGAGAAACAACCAGCCTGCATGAAATAACACAGGAAATGTCTACGGGTCGCTGTCACTGTCATTTGACCCCATGTTGTGCTTCACGTTGCGTAGCTTGAGTATCAAAGGGTTAACTTCACCTCTGACATTGTTCCAGTTTCAACCTTCAGGTGTGAAATAAGACAAATCAAATAGTCAGTGTTTCTCATATTTGATCAAACTCTTCATCTCAATGCCTTCGTCGTCCTCCTTCCTCCTCCTCCTCCTCCTCCTGAGCCGTGAGGTGTGGAGCTACGAGGCTCCCGAGGACAAACAGGATGTGTTTGCCAGTAGAGCCTGTCCAGCTTTTCTGAGCTTCACCAACGCTGCGTATCTGGCTGGAGTCACGGTGGAGCTGCCCTGTCGCTGCAAACCTCAGCAGGTACATGTGTTCCTGCAGTTAGCACAGAGTCATCTCAGCAGGAAGGTTTCACACAGAATGTCAGACTAGATATTAGGATATTACTATTTCTTTCATTATTAAACATTTGTGAACATATCACATTATTTTTTGGTGCTAATACTGTATGTGATTTTACAAATGTAAAATAAATGTAAACCTTTTCCTGTGACAGTGTTCCTCCCTCTTGTTGAGAGTTAACAACAGAGCATGTGACCTTGTTAAGAACTATGAGACAAACTGTGATTTGTGAATATGGGCGATACAATTGTGATTGATTGATTGATGTAAAACAGGGTCTTTAAATATGAGACACCACAACACGTGAGACGTTCCCTCCATCTGAATCCTCCAGGTTCATGTGAACCAGCTGCTAACTACGTCAGTTCAATGGATCTGAGATCATGAGAATTGTCTCTGGCAGTTTTCTTCCACAACAGAATGAGACACATAAACCTCAGTATCTAATCTCTGGTATTGATCGACCAGCAGATGGATTCATGTTGTTCCCTTTGTTCTTCAGGTCCAATCAGTCCTGTGGTTCTTCAGGAAACATCTGGGCAGCTCCGAGGAGACCGGAGCTCTGAGCCATTACCATGACAACGAGCAGCTGGACACCGGTCAGGTCCCTCACAGCGATGACCTGCGGAGTCGATTCTCCATCCGTCTCTTCAGTCTGTTGATCTTCAGGACAGGACCCGACGACTCGGGCATCTACATCTGCGGCTCCGCCCAGAAAGACTTCTTCTATGGTTACGACCTGGACGTGCAGGAGGCGCACAGGATCAGCTTCACTCCGAGGTGAGCACACGGACTCTGTGTGACTTCATGGGGAGGATAATAACGAATATGTTGTTTTAATTATAAAGACAAGCTCAATATTGAATTCTGTTCACTGTTACATTTATCTAATCGTCTTCCATGTTCGTGTTGGTGGGTGTAAGACAGAGAGAGCTTGTGGCTGTGTAACACAAGCAGAGGTTTATCCCACTTTTATTTACAGGCTGATCCACTGACTATAAAATCAATTTATTATATGATGTATATTAAGCATTTTACTATCAGTCATCTGATGTTTCTATGTTGAACTAGCTGAATGTTTTTTATACAAATACAAATTTAGCTGATTTCCTCCATAGTGGTAGAAATCATCAAATGTAAGAAAATCATCTTCAATGATCTGCTCTCAGTTTATTATTTCATATCTAATCATTTCTCTAGACTGGCTCCGGAAAGAACAGGCCAGAAACTGATGGAGATAAAAAGCCTGAGCTCCAGTCAGCCGCTGTATCAAGTCTTCACCGGCTTCCAGCCCTGGACGGTGTGCGATCGCTGTGGCGTACGAGGGGAACAGGTCCGCGTGGGGCTCTGCTACGTCCGCTCACAGTTCCTCCACGTACGCTACCGACGGGCCAATCAGACGGTGGCTTCATGCGGCTCAGGAGCGGTGCCCCGGGCGTTTGGCGGCCTGAAGCAAAGCAGAGCTGAGGCCAAGCTGGAGGTCCGAAGCTGTCAGGTGACTTGTCCACCTCGACCTCCGCCCTCCTCCAAACTCCTCACCCTGATGGCTTTCTTTGGGTTAAGGTGGGTCAGTAGATCTGTGCAGGTACATATGACAGTCAGGTGGTTTGATTAAGACATTTATATGTTCTAATGTAATCAATCTCTGGTTCTCAGTTGTAGTTCTGCCTCCGTGCCAGTAGAGGTACCGGTGTTCTACCTGAACCACCCCACGGGCCATGTCCTGACCCTGGGGTGCCCCGGAGCTCGAGCTGACATGGCTGTGGCCTGGGACCGAGGGTCCGAACCCATTTACAGATCCAAACACTTGGGTGGTGTTAACATCGGCGCCGAGGCCTCCAGGCTGCAGATAGACGCCGGACACCACCTCGTGTTCAAACCTGCAAAACTTCAGGACACAGGTACAAACTACTGATTATTTAATGAGCATCGTAAAAGATTTGTGTTGGTTCATATTTCCATTTGCTGCTGTTTCTTCATCAGCTTCATTATCACACAAACGTCAAGGATGAGATCAGATCATCTTTAGTCCCACAACAGACAAATCTGAGGCGAAGAGGACAGACGTGTAGAAGTGTAAAAGTAGTTCATGTTAAATATTCACACACACGACGTAAAGGTTTTCAAATATAAAGATACTGACACACATGAAGTTGACATGAATCACACCGGAGTGAATTTGTAGTTTTTCAGGTGTGAGAATCCATTTCCTGTTTGGGATTGGTCCGTCTGTCCGCTGTTCACACGCAGCCACAGCATCTTCTTCCAGCATCTTTTCTTATCACAGCCTTTTCTGGGAATAACAAACATGGAGTCCTTATGAAAATGAATTATTCTCCATAAATGTTCATATTCATCGAGTGATTTTAAAGCAAAACACATTTCACTCATCGGAGGTTGTCACTGTGGGATCACTTATAATTTGATGCTTTGTTCGAATGACACGATCATAGCTTGGATAAGAAGTGAAACAGAAACAGCTTCTTTAATCCTGGCACGTATGTTTTTCTTTTTCTGTATTTATGACTTTTTGTGGCTCTGAAAACTAAACTGCAGTAACTGAATCAATCTTCCTCTCCAGGCGTGTACTGCTGCTGGCTGCAGGGTCGTCCGGCCGCTCAGATCCGCCTCCTGGTCTATCTTCATTTTGGGCGGGGCCAGTCTGTGACATCACACCCTGACTTCCTGACAGCTATCAACACCGTGATGATATCTTACGCTGCCATGACGACCGTGTTCTTCCTGCTGGTGGTCGTCAGAGCTGGAGTCAGATGCCTCAGACACGTGGAGTAAAGACGCCTGAGGTGTTGAGTTCACAGTTACACGATCATCAGAATAACTCCAGCAGCTTTTCAAAGGTCCAGTGAGATTTAGGTGAAAGGATCTATTGACAGAAATTTAATATAAAATAATCCTAGTGATGTTTTCACGAGTGTGTTTCGTCTAAATTATACAAACTGTTGTTTTATTTACCCTGGAATGGACCTTTATATTGAAATACTCTATATCTACATCGGGGGGGGGGTCCTCTCTATGGAGGCCGCCAGGTTTTTTACAGTAGCCCCGACTGGACAAACTAAACCCCCTTTGAGTTTTTATGAAAACTGAAGCTACCACAGGTTCTCTTTCA
>NC_061488.1:361565-371565 GCF_022539355.2 Hippoglossus stenolepis
GTGGTGACAGGAAGCACTGCAGAGTTCAACAAGTGTCAGTGTTACATCACAGACTCATGTTCATTTAGTTTGAGAGTTTACACATTTCAGATTATTTATATGTTCTGACCTGAGTGAGAGTTTGTAATGAATCTGAGTCATAGACACACAGAGCAGCAGCAGCTGTGCTCAGTTTGATAAAACCTCGCTCTGATACCACAGATCAAGATATGATTCAGAGTCTCTGTTCAAAGGTTAAAACAACAGAGAGAAGAGGAGCGCCCACAGAGTTTCAACAGGGGGCGCTGTCCTGCACAGCACATTCTACTGTCTAAGTGTTTCTATCATCACAGTTTATTCAGAGGTCAGAGGTCAGAGTGTCCAGTGATACTGAAGACATCAGCTCGGATACAGTGAACTCTCAGTAAACTGGTGTTTTGTCTTATTCACTCTGAAACACTTTGTTTTTATGACAAATCATTTAGAAACTAAACAATTCAGCTTCACACGTAGGAAACATTATCTGACATGTGGTTCAATTCATACCAAAGTTAATATCTGCACAATATCTATTGTTTTGATCCTGTGTCTGTTCTCTCTCTCTTTCTCTCACTCTCTCCCTTTGGTGTAGGGCGCCCCCTGCTGGTAATCATCTGGAGGAGTGAGTGGAACCTCAGACGTCTCAGATATTTTACGGCTGTTTTGTTGTGCGACCTGATAATTGAATGTGACGTCATGAGCTGCAGGTTCCTGGTTCAACTCCGCATCTTATTCCCCTTCTCGAATTGAACAAAGACACAAACAAGCACTTAAAACCAGAGTTTTGTGCAAACAACCCTTATAGGTTCGAATCATTTTATAAGTTTGTGAGTTTGTTTTCCTTTAACTTCAACAAAGAAACAACATGAAAAAACCCGTAAAGAAACTGAATCAGAACCAAACACTTTCCTCAGATCGCTTCTCTGTTAATCTCACTGAGCATCAAATTCACATACGTTTCATTTTCTTTCATCTCCCACGCAGACAATCGTTCCCTGAACAATGACAGAATCCTTCTTGAATAGATTCCACTTCTATCGTCAGACCAGTGACCAGGGACCAGTGACTGCAGGAGGTTTAGTATCCCAGTCACTTTCTTCATGGGGGCGATGAAGGGAGAAGATGGTGGAGGACCAACATGAGGAAACTCTTGTTCTTGATGAACCATCTTCTTTGACCACAGTGAAAACGTCTTCTCAACAGGAAGCTCTGACCTCTGACCTCTGACCTCTCTCAACAAATCCTCCGTAGACCTTCAGAAATATGAAGTTTAGTGTTGTTGCTTCTAAAGTAACATGACCGTGCTCAGTTTGTACTGGTTGTGTGTTAACGACGACAACAGGCTGTTAGTTGTGTTCAACCTGTGTGTGTCAGTCTGGGTCAAAGTGCATCACACTAATAAATGTGTTCAGATTTGAGATTGTTGTTCAGATGGTTCAGATTTTGAAAGTGTGTTTAACCAGATGAACAGTGTTAACGTTTTGAGATCTGATCAGTTTTGTTTAAAGAATGAGGTTCAATGTTTTTCACATTTAGGAAAACTGTAATATTAAAGAATTTGAGAGTCATGTACACTATCACGTCTTCACTGGATGAATGTGTGGATGGAGCGAGAGCAGCTGCAGAAAATACTGTCAGATTCAGAGAAGACAAATCTGAACATTACTGAGAACTTTTTTATTCAATGTGCTTCATCTATATTATTATGATATTTAAACATTAAAATACTGTGGAAATAATCTGTCTTGTGAGCTGATGATCTGTCTGTCTGTCTGTTTATCCATCCAGAATGTATTAATAATAATAAAGTTGTATTATACAGAACTGTCCTCCTGTATGAATGGGTGTGAATCCGCGCATGCGCTGTGGCCGATCTCTCTCTCTCCCTCCCTCTCTCTTTACACACTCTCTCTCTCTCTCTCTCTCTCTGGGAAAAACCCGAGCAGGAGAAAGCAGCAGAAGGGGGGAGGAGGAGGAGGAGGAATCCTTCTTCTTCTTCTTCTTCTTCGATCCAGCAGCAGGACGTTGAGAGGAAGCAGGAGGATTCGAACCCTCGCACCCTCCCGGTGCGCAGCGGCACTCGATGTGTCTCAGGAGGCGCAGCGGATTCCGTCCTCCGGAGCTGATTCATGCCCAGATTGTGAGTAAATGTGAGCGTGAGCCGGGAGGAGCAGGAGGAGCAGGGAGGAGCAGGAGGAGCAGGAGGAGCGGGTGAGGGGCTGATTCCTCCTGGATTCCTCCCTCCTCTGGTCTCCGCTGAGCGGCGGAGCTTCTCCTCGCTCCGCGCTGTTCAGGAAGAGGTCTCTCTCTCTGATTCCTCCCCTCCGCCCCCCCTCAGCCCTCCTCCCGTGCCTCCCCTCCTCGGTCAGTCTAAGGGGGGGACAGGAGCAGGACGAGTCCCCCTCTTCCGTCTCTGTCCGTCTCTCCTGAAGCGCGTCCCTGCGTCTTTACGCACTAACTGCGCGTCGGTTTCAAAGTGAGGAAGAAGAAGAAGAACCGTGTTTCCTTGTTGTTCACTTGTTGTGTGTGTGAACTTTCCACCAGTTCATGTGTGTGTGTGGAACTTTAACCATGTTCACTATCAACCAGAATACTTGAACCATCCGAGTCCGAGTTATTAAAAGTATTACAAGCTGTGAGGTTGTTACATCCTGAAGAAGCAACAAGTATCATGTCAGCTGTGTTTCAAAAAAACATGTCTATCCACAAGGCAAAGAACTACACTACCCACAATCCTCAGGAGTAATACTGCTGTCTCTGATTGAGTTAAACCACTAAAATCATGTTGGCTACAATCGGATGGTTTAGTGTTTCTACACTTAGATACTACACTCAGATACTAATATCAGATACTACACTCAGATACTACACTTAGATACTACACTCAGATACTAATATCAGATACTACACTCAGATACTACACTTAGATACTACACTCAGATACTACACTCAGATACTACACTCAGATACTAATATCAGTTACTACACTCAGATACTACACTTAGATACCTACTATCAGATACTAACTCAGATACTACACTCAGATACTACACTTAGATACTACACTCAGATACTACACTCAGATACTAATATCAGTTACTACACTCAGATACTACACTTAGATACTAATATCAGTTACTACACTCAGATACTACACTTAGATACTAATATCAGATACTACACTCAGATACTACACTTAGATACTACACTCAGATACTAATATCAGTTACTACACTCAGATACTACACTTAGATACTACACTTAGATACTACACTCAGATACTACACTCAGATACTACACTCAGATACTACACTCAGTTACTACACTCAGATACTACACTCAGATACTAATATCAGATACTACACTCAGATACTACACTTAGATACTACACTCAGTTACTACACTTAGATACTACACTCAGATACTAATATCAGATACTACACTCAGATACTACACTCAGTTACTACACTTAGATACTACACTCAGATACTAATATCAGATACTACACTCAGATACTACACTCAGTTACTACACTTAGATACTACACTAGATACTAATATCAGATACTACACTCAGATACTACACTTAGATACTACACTCAGTTACTACACTTAGATACTACACTCAGATACTAATATCAGATACTACACTCAGATACTCACTCAGTTACTACACAGATACTACACTCAGATACTAATATCAGATACTACACTCAGATACTACACTCAGTTACTACACTTAGATACTACACTCAGATACTACTATCAGATACTACACTCAGATACTAATATCAGTTACTACACTCAGATACTAATATCAGATACTACACTCAGTTACTACACTCTATACTACACTCAGATACTACACTCAGATACTAATATCAGTTACTACACTCAGTTACTACACTCAGATACTACACTCAGATACTACACTCAGTTACTAATATCAGATACTACACTCAGATACTAATATCAGATACTACACTCAGATACTAATATCAGATACTACACTCAGATACTAATATCAGTTACTACACTCAGTTACTACACTCAGATACTACACTCAGATACTAATATCAGTTACTACACTCAGATACTACACTCAGTTACTACACTCAGATACTACACTCAGATACTAATATCAGTTACTACACTCAGATACTAAAGAAGCTTTCTTCACCCGATGATGAAGTTGGTCATTAAATTGATTTCAACTTTCTGAGATGGAACAGACTTTGAAGTAGATCTCGTTCAAAGTTACTGCTTCACCAACGTTTTCTGAGTCCCGAAGTTCTTTAATGTTTTCACACGGGTTCCGTGACACGTAGCTCCATCAGCTGATGTTTGTGTCTCTGCTGACCTCAACACGAAGGAGTTCAAACATTCCAGCTGTAGTTTTATTGTTTTATCACAACTTTAGTATAAACCTATAACTTGAATATTCCTACTGAGACTCTTGGTGTTTTAGTTGTTATTATGACCATATAAGGTGTTTTCTCACTTTAAAGAGAAACTGATGGTGTTTAGCAGCCGACCCTGCTTGTATTTCTCCTGCATCTCCTCATCCCTTCGTTGGGTAGTGAAGACCTTTCAGGAATCTCACTGGCTTTGAGTGAAGGTACGACACAGGAAGCTGCAGTTGGTATCTGAAGTTAAGGCGAAAGGACCTTTGACGTTTTGCCGCTGCTCTTTGCGTTTCTTCTCTTGTGGGAACATGTGGAACTGCTGCAGATCAAATGTCAACATTCATCTCCCTTTATCCTCGGAAATCCTCCGGTTCAGTCCTGGAGCTCAGTTACACACTTTGTAAAGAAAGAAAATTCCTTTTGACAGAGACGTGACATTTGTTTTGCAGCGTCTCTGAGACGTCTTCGGCGTTGGAGACCTTTCACCTGTTTAATTGAACAGTGTCAAACAAACAACAATATTCCTCCTATCTGTCGTTTATTTAATGCATTGCCAGTGAAACCAGGACAAACACGTCTGGTGCTGATTTCAGGGCCTGAACCCTGAGTTCAAGAAACACACATAGTTCTGATACTGACTTTTACCCAATCTGTCGTCCTTGTTGTCTGTTGGTCCACATTTCCTCTTCCTGTGTCTTTCTTCATTATGTCTGTTGCTTACTTCCCCTTTTTTTAAGTTGGTCATCACCTTTCTTTCCTGAGTCTCTATTTCTGTCTCTTTTTCCTCGTCTCTGTCAGTCTTTACTTTAGTGGTGTGTGTGTGTGTGTGTGTGTGTGTGTGTGTGTGTGTGTGTGTGTGTGTGTGTGTGTGTGTGTGTCATCTTCATCTCCTCAGTATCTGGTGGTTTTGCTCGTCACACTTTGCTCCTCGTTTGTCTCCAACGATCTGAAACAAACCAAAGTTCCTGTGTCGTCGTCTGTCAGGTTCAAAATTTGAATGAAATCTTAAGATTCATTTTATTAGCCCAGAAAAAAGTAATTTGGTTCCAGGCTGAAAAAGGACTTGGCAGAACTGAACCGTCAGATTTCAGAATGAAGCAGTGGAAATGTATAAGTGATCATTATACGTTTATTACTATGTATTACAGTTTTTTTCACTATAAGGAGTTTCCACTGTTTATGTGGTGATAGACAGGTGTCCAGAGTGAACTCCGCCTCCAGCCCAATTAATCCAATGTTCTCAGGTGTTTAATCTCTGGTTTAATCCAATGTTCTCTGGTGTTTAATCTCTGGTTTAATCCAATGTTCTCTGGTGTTTAATCTCTGGTTTAATCCAATGTTCTCAGGTGTTGAATCCCTGGTTTAATCCAATGTTCTCAGGTGTTTAATCTCTGGTTTAATCCAATGTTCTCTGGTGTTTAATCTCTGGTTTAATCCAATGTTCTCAGGTGTTTAATCTCTGGTTTAGTCCAATGTTCTCAGGTGTTTAATCTCTGGTTTAGTCCAATGTTCTCAGGTGTTTAATCTCTGGTTTAATCCAATGTTCTCAGGTGTTTAATCTCTGGTTTAATCCAATGTTCTCTGGTGTTTAATCTCTGGTTTAATCCAATGTTCTCAGGTGTTGAATCCCTGGTTTAATCCAATGTTCTCAGGTGTTTAATCTCTGGTTTAATCCAATGTTCTCTGGTGTTGAATCTCCTGGTTTAGTCCAATGTTCTCAGGTGCTAATCTCTGGTTTAGTCCAATGTTCTCAGGTGTTTAATCTCTGGTGTTTAATCTCTGGTTTGGTCCAATGTTCTCTGGTGTTTAATCTCTGGTTTGGTCCAATGTTCTCTGGTGTTTAATCTCTGGTTTGGTCCAATGTTCTCTGGTGTTTAATCTCTGGTTTGGTCCAATGTTCTCTGGTGTTTAATCTCTGGTTTATCCAATGTTCTCTGGTGTTTAATCTCTGGTGTTTAATCTCTGGTTTGGTCCAATGTTCTCTGGTGTTTAATCTCTGGTTTGGTCCAATGTTCTCTGGTGTTTAATCTCTGGTTTAGTCCAATGTTCTCTGGTGTTTAATCTCTGGTGTTTAATCTCTGGTTTGGTCCAATGTTCTCTGGTGTTTAATCTCATGTTTAGTCTTCTTTAGTCCAGGTCTGGTCCAGTCGTCACCAGTGATTTAACCCTGGTTGGGTCCAGTTTGTTTAATGTGCTCTAACAGTCGGTTGGTGTGGTCTCAGACTCACTGATGTGGAAGTTCTGGTTTTGTCCTTTAATCTCTGTGTTTTGTTGAGAGATTAATCCAATGGATTGATTGTCTGATTGATCAAATTGCATTTGAAGGATTGATCCAACTTCTTCTCCGCAGTTTCAGTAGCTCAGTTTACCAGACGAAACCGACAGCTGATCTGATCCCAGTGCTGTTCTTTGACCACAGACCTGTTCACCTCACTGGAGGAAAGAGTGAAGAGGCAGAATCTTATTTGACATCTATAGAGAGTCTGTATCTAATGTGGATTGTTCACATGATTAAACCTGGTTTGATGACTGGAGTCATCGTGGTGCATATTGTTGGTGTTGTGTTGTTTTGTGTGTAAACTGTGTATTTGTTCCATGACTGTGGGATTCACACATTCACATTTCTGACTGTTTTTTCTGATGCACTTCTTGGTGACATATTTGAGTGATTATCTGTCTGCATGTACATGTGTGCATTCTCCAATTTGTGTGTGTGTGTGTGTGTGTGTGTGTGTGTGTGTGTGTGTGTGTGTGTGTGTGTGTGTGTGTGTGTGTGTGTGTGTGTGTGTGTGTGTGTGTGTGTGTGTGTGTCTGTGTGTGTAAAGGAGAGGTCCCAGGCAGAAGGGGGGATGACATGCATGTGTCCAACCTGCTAACAGCGCTGACGACTCGCTCACTAACCACCCGCCCTCATGACGGACGTCCTGGTAACTACACTCCTTCCACCCTTTTTATTCCTCTTCTCTCTTCTTCATCTCTTCATCTGTGTTTCACTGAGTGGGAAACACTTTCATAACTTTAGGACAGATGCACAGAAACAGGCTTCTGGAAATAAAAGATATAAAGAGTAAAGCAACAAACTTGTCTTCATATATTTTGGTCAAGATCATATCAACGTGTCAAAAGGAGTTTAATCTTTAAAACAGTTCAGAGCCACAGTTCAGTCCCAGATTCCTGCTGAGATGAGACGTTTGCACTGGGGACGACAGACGATATAAACTCACTGGTCTGCAGCCAGTGATGCTGGCAGCTCCTGAGAGCACCGACCAGTCTGTGACTGAAGTCGTATCAGCCTCAGCTGAGCTTCATCAGTCTGTTCGCTCACATGTCAGAACAGTGAACCTGCTGAGAAATGAGACGTTTCTTGCCTCTAACTAACAGTTTGATCGATTATGTATTAGTTGATATCTCCTCATCAAAGTCTCTAAAAAATGAATAATCATGAATCAGAAGTGTGCTGTACCTTCTCAATGATTTCTCTCCTCCTCCTCTTCATCACCTTTCTAAATAAAGCTGTTATTTCCACATGTCACTGCCACTGTTGACTGTTGAACTGCTGTCAGCTCGTCCTCGTCTGTCTCTCTTTCAATCGTTCACTCTTGATTTCGGCCTCACCCAAGTCTGCCCTCTTCACCAATTGTGAGATCATGTCTGAAAATGGCTTCATAGAAAATGGTAGGTGTAACTTAAACTCAACTTACTAGTGAAGTGGGAGGAGTTATCTCAGACACCTTGTTCAGTCCTGTAATTAGTGAATTAGGGCTATGGAAATCAAATTTGATCGATTGACCTTTGGTACTTCAAAGAAAAGTTATTTTCATTTTTCCAATGGTGACAAATGCTCAACAACTGTCTCTTTGGTAAAAGGTTGAGGGTTCAAGCTCGTTTCCCAAGTTTCATTTCATGGACTCGTGAGTTAAAGGCATTGCTGCTGTGAAACTCATGACCCGTAGCTTAAATCTACTGACAGTTGAATTCTGGCTTGGAGTTGATTGAACTCATCAGCTGTGGCTTCATGTGATCTGCACCTTCCTCTTCACGGGGCCTGAGGCTGATTGGTATTGTAGTATTCAGACATGTTGAAACAGGAACTTTCCTTAAACCGTGGCTACAAAGTCTGAAGCATCTGGAAAATCCTGGTCTGCTGTAACATTTTCCTTCTTTGGAACAGAAGACAGATCTGGACCTAAAGGACAGAAACACGGAGACAGGGTTGAATTAATGCTCGTGTCCTACAAACAGACTCTTTTTTTAATCTTTTCCACCAGAGTGAACCGAGTGCTGGTCCGGAGCTGGTTCAACCCGCAAACCTTTTAAGAACCAGTTTGCTTTTCCACGGGCGACAGTCGACTTAGAGCCACGTTATTACGTCACCGTACACGTGACTGTCTCTACGCCTCGACTCTTCAAATGAAACCACGACTCCGCTCGCTCTCTTTCTCTCGCACTCACACACAGTTGTGTTGTTGTACTCATCTGTAAATTCAGACTGACAGACAACACACATGTTGTGTTATTTCACACAGTTTCAGCGGTGAAGTGAGATTCAATCACAGGTTTTACTTGGTCTTGTTGGTCATGATAACTCCGCCCCCTGCCTCTGATGTAGGCAGTTCTTAATTCTACACCAGCAACAAGTTGGTGCCATTCTGGAGCCAGTTTTTCTGTCTGAGAACCAGAACACAAAGAACTGGTTCCAGATGAGGCACCGGCTCCTGGATCTGCCCTGGTGGAAAAGGGGTAAAGAACAAGGACACAGCAGAGTTGTTAAGAGATGTTGTGATGCCTGCAGCGTTTGTGTAGCTGCAGGGCAACACAGTCAGACTTTTCAAGTTGTGTGTTCATGTGGAAGAGAGGGAGCCTTTGACAAGTTGAGACTGGACTCCAGTTGTGTCCAAGTTTAGAGGAAGCAGGAATGTAAATGCTGGTTTTTAGCAGCTTTTCCCTTTAAGCCATAATGGCATGAATAGGCCCATGTAGACGTGACGAGTAGGGTTGGGTAAGTGTGTGTGTGTGTGTGTGTGTGATTCATCAAGTAAGAAACCAAGAAGCCGTGTGTGTCACAATACCTCTGACTCTGTTTCCTCTCTCTCTCCATCTTTTCCTGTTGCCTCGGACGGCTGTCGGTCTCTTCCTCCTTCACGGGACTGAAGGTGCGTTGATTGATGGATCAGTAGCTGTTAGCGACAGAAGGACCCGTTTGTTCTTCGGTTCAGTCGTCTGTCGTTGATCCGGCATTGACTCGTCTCTGGTGAGCGCTGCAGCTGAAGCTTTCTCAGCAGGTTGGGTGCTCTCTTTCAAAGTGGGGGTTTGTTCAGCTGATGGTGTTGGTGCTGTTGCCAGGAGCGATTCTGCCAAACACTAAGTTTCAATGATTTAATAACTCTTCTGTGGCTTTTTGAGGAAATTCTCTGATGAACATTGTGTTCGATAACTTGAAAATGCTTCATCATCATCTTGACAGGAGACTGTTTACTCAGTTCCTGAAAAGGGCTTTTCTCGGGGTTATGCAGTTGACATGTTGTTGGCTGAGTGACGATGAATATGTTTCACATCAGAACATTTCATATTGATTTC
>NC_061488.1:381565-389065 GCF_022539355.2 Hippoglossus stenolepis
TGGAAAACACCAGCAACAAACTACAACCAGCGTGGTTTCTTCTTTTCCTCGTTCCTCCGCCTCCTCTTGCTGGATCCATGTCCTGTGGTGAACTAACGAGTGGAGGTCACTTCCCCCCCCACCTGATTCACAAACAGACAAGAAACATGTTTTTTAAGAGAAAATTCTTAACAGAACATTTTGATTATGTTGAGATCTTTCCCACTTATCTCCAGGAAGAGGATTCTGAGGCTGATCGCTGTCCTCAGTGACACCACGCACACACACACACACACAGACACACACACAGACACACACGCACTCGCACACACACACACAGACACGCACGCACACACACAAACACGCACGCACACACACACACACACACAAACACAGACCCCACACACAAACAGCACACACCCACGAACACACCCCACACACACAAACACGCCGCCCACGACGCACACACACACACTGCAATAAAACACTGGAGTTTTTAAAAAACAACACATGCACACATTTACAACATTTGTGTTACTATACTTCCTGGAAACTTATGAATTTATTTTCTTCTATTCGACCAATGACTCATTTAACTGGAAAAAAGTTTCCCTCAGATTCATTGTTTCATAATTCATGATAATTTGAGGAACTTCTTTTGCATTTATAAAAACCATAACAGTTCCATGTCACCAGGACACATCTCATTATTTAACATGTAGCTGTTGTTTTTCCATATTTTGAGCTAAACACCCTTTAAACCTTAATATTCAGTTTTCTCTACATTTCATGGTTTTATTTTGGAACTTTTTAGAGATTTGATGTCACTGGGCTGAAGATATAAATATACTTATATATAAAATATGGGTATGATTAGGTGACTTCACATTTTATTGGCAGTTTTAGTTGCAGCCTTAAATCACACACTGTCCTTTTTTAAAGATTTAATGTAAAACTCCCGACGTCTTCATCAACTTTAAAATCAAGCAACAGAAAACAAAGGTTCATTTTCCTCCAGCTACAAAAACAAGGTCAATGTCTGTTTATCATTTGAAGCCAATAAGAAAAATCTGTTTTTACAGGAAAGAAATAACTTGTGTTAATAAGTGTGTTAAACTGAGTTGTCCTGATAAGTATAGTAATACAAACACACACACACTGCTGCTGCTGACCTCTGCCTCTGTGACCTCTCACCTTTGACCTCACCACTGTCTGTCACCCTCGCAGATGCCTGCTCCTGATTGGCTGCAGGAGCCGCGGGGCTGATGTGTGGTTGGTCGATTCAGGAATTGGGGGAATCCAGGTGAAAAATAATATATCAAGATATATTGAGTCATAAAATATCTATATATAAAAAATAATATACCTATTATTTGAGATGGGATGCCCACACCCAGTGCTTCATGGGAAATGTAGTTTGAGGAAAACAAATGTTTGTAGTTGTCTGTGGAGACAAAGATTTTTAAAAAGAGATGCCCAGGCCGTCACCAGACCTGTCACTCAGAATGCATTTAAGTATTGTTCATGTTATTTATTTTATATTTTGTTAAAACTGTGATTTTAATTGTACATATATAAATGGAAACCTTGAACATCCAATGAGAAGCAGCTTCGTTTGTTTGGTGTGTTTCTCTTTAATATGGATTCATCAGCAGTTGGTTGGTTTACATGTGACGTGGTTACAGACACGTGATCGCCCCCTGGTGGCTGTTCATGTTGTGTCGGTGTGTTTGTGTTGTTGAAAATGAAGCAGCAGGAAAAACAAACACAAACTGCTCCACTGGAACTGAGAAAAGACTTCATCAGCTTTTTTAGAAGGTTTACTAAGTTTTAAAAGACCTGTGAGTTCGACTGTTCTGTAAATAAAGTTAGAACCAAGTGTCAGAACCCAGGAATAAAACATAAGAATAAAACAATTAATCATCGTCTGCGACATGTGAAGGAAACTGACGTTAACGTCTCAAGCTCGGAGCTGATGTTTGAACACGAACTCACACACACACACACACACACACACACACACACACACACACACACACACACACACACACACACACACACACACACACACACACACACACACACACACACACACACACACACACACACACACACACAAAACTGCAGTAGACGAGCACGATTCAATCATTCAGTGTTTTATTGTCGATGTCTCAGCCAATGAAAACTCATCTTTGGAGTCGCTGTGGTTTCTTACATCTGTCAACATGTACAATGATACTTCAAACTTCTAAAAGAGCAGCAAAATTATTTAAACAAACAAGTCAAAAAGAATTAAAAAAAATAATTTCATTTTCATGCAAGAGCAAATTTAATAGAAATGTTCAGAGCAGCAAACAGAATCCACCGTTTCCACGACGACTCAATGATTTAAATCTGGCTTCAAGCTTCTTTACAAATAAACTTGTTCTATACAAAATAAATTAAACTGAAAGACAACATGAACTTTTCTTCAAACATATTACAGATTTTAGTTTTATACATAAAACAAAACTATACAAAATAAAAAATTAACTAAATTCATTTGTTAAATCCAAATTCAATTCACTTTAGACGGACACACACACGGACACACACACACACACACACACACACACACACACACACACACACACACACACACACACACACACACTCTCTCTTCAACAGAACTGAAAGAAAGAAAACAAGACTGATTAAACTCCTCATATTTAAATGTATTATTATATTAAACTTGATTAAAGAAAATGCTAAAAGCCAAGAGTTAAAGTTTCCTATTATGTTTTGATATTCAAAATCCTTATTTAACGTGAATTATTACCTACATTTATGTCTAATGTAGTTTCAAACACTGGAGTCTCCGACTGTGATTCAGTGTCTCAAAGAAAAATACACAAAACATCAGCTTCTCAAATGAGTCGCTTCACCTTCACCCAGAGCCAGCAGCTACATAAAGGAAGAGAGGACAAGAGAGGGGGACAAGAAGGGAGGAGGAGAGGAAGAGAGAGGGGGACAAGAAGGGAGGAGGAGAGGAAGAGAGAGGGGGACAAGAAGGGAGGAGGAGGGGAAGAGAGGGGGACAAGAAGGGGAGAGAGGAAGAGAGAGGGGGACAAGCAATAGGAGGAGGAGAGGGAAGAGAGAGGGGGACAAGAAGGGAGGAGAGGAGGAAGAGAGAGGGGACAAGAAGGGAGTGAGGAGGGAGAGGAAAAGAGAGGAGGAGAGAGGAAGAGAGAGGGGGATAAGAAGGAGGAGGAGAGAAGAGAGAGGGGATAAGAAGGAGGAGGAGAGTAAGAGAGAGGGGATAAGAAGGGAGAGGAGAGAAAAGAGGAAAGGAGACAGGAAGAGAGGGAAAAGAGAGGGGGATAAGAAGGGAGGAGGAGGAAGAGAGGAAAAGAGAGGGGACAAAGAAGGAGGAGAGAGGAAAAGAGAGGGGGACAGAAGGAGGAGAGAGAAGAGAGGAAAGAGAGGGGGACAAGAAGGGAGGAGAGAGGAAAAGAGAGGGGGACAAGAAGGAGAGAGAGAGGAAAAGAGAGGGGACAAGAAGGGAGGAGAGTAGAGGCAGGAGGGGACAAGAAGGAGGAGGAGAGGAAGAGAGAGGGGACAAGAAGGAGGAGGAGAGGAAAAGAGGAAAGGAGAGAGGAAGAGAGGAAAGAGAGGGGGACAAGAAGGGAGGAGAGAGGGAAGAGAGGAAAAGAGGGGGCTGTAAGAAGGGAGGAGAGAGGAAGAGAGGAAAGAGAGGGGGACAAGAAGGGAGGAGAGAGGACAAGAGAGGGGACAAGAAGGGAGGAGGAGAGAAGAGAGAGGGATGTAAGAAGGAGGAGGAGAGGGAGAGAGGGGGAGCTGAGAAGGGGAGGAGAGAGGAGAGAGGGGTGACAAGAAGGAGGAGGAGAGGAAGAGAGAGGGGGACAAGAAGGAGGAGTGGGAGAGGAAGAGAGAGGGGACAAGAAGGGAGGAGGAGAGTGAAGAGAGAGGGGGCTACAATAGAGGAGGAGTGAGAGGAAAAGAGGAGGAGGAGAGAGGAAGAGAGAGGGGATAAGAAGGGGAGGAGGAGAGGGAAGAGAGAGGCATAAGAAGGAGGAGGAGAGGAAGAGAGAGGGGGACAAGGAGGAGGAGAGGAAAGAGGAAAGAGAGAGGAAGAGAGGAAAAGAGAGGGGGACAAGAAGGAGGAGGAGGAAGAGAGGAAAGAGAGGGGGATGAAGGGAGGAGAGAGAAAAAGAGGGGGACAAGAAGGAGGAGGAGGAAAGAGAGGGGGGACAAGAAGGGAGGGAGAGAGGGAAAAGAGAGGGGGACAAGAAGGGGAGGAGAGAGAAGAGAGGAAAAGAGAGGGGGACAAGAAGGGAGGAGGAGGAGAGAGAAAAGAGAGGGGGACAAGAAGGAGGAGGAGAGGAAGAGAGAGGGGGACAAGAAGGGAGGAGGAGAGAAAAGAGGAAAGAGAGAGGAAGAGAGGAAAAGAGAGGGGGACAGAAGGGAGGAGAGAGGAAGAGAGGAAGAGGGGGGACAAGAAGGAGGAGGAGAGGAAGAGAGGAAAAGAGAGGGGGAGCAAGAAGGAGTGAGAGAGGAAAAGAGAGGGGGACAGAAGGGGGAGAGTGAGGAGAAGAGAGAGGGACAAGAAGGGAGGAGGGGAGAGGAAGAGAGGAAAAGAGGGGGATAAGAAGGGAGGAGGAGGAGTGAGAGCAAAGAGAGGGGACAAGAATATGAGAGAGAAGAGAGAGGATGAGAAGGGAGGAGGAGAGAGAGAGGGGAGCAAGAAGGAGGAGGAGAGGAAAGAGGAGAGAGAGAAAGAGAGGAAAAGAGAGGTGACAAGAAGGAGGAGGAGGGAAGAGAGGAAAAGAGAGGGGACAAGAAGGGAGGAGAGAGGAAAAGAGGAAAGGAGAGAGAAGAGAGGAAAAGAGAGGGGAGCAAGAAGGAGGAGAGAGGAAGAGAGGAAAAGAGGGGACAAGAAGGGAGAGGAGAGGAAGAGAGGAAAAGAGAGGGGGACAAGAAGGGAGGAGAGAGGAAAAGAGAGGATGGGCACAGGAGAGAGGAAGAGAGGAAAAAGAGAGGGGACAAGAAGGAGAGAGAGCAGAGAGGGGGACAAGGGAGGAGAGAGAGGAAGAGGAAAGAGAGAGGAAGAGAGGAAAAGAGAGGGGGACAAGAAGGGAGGAGAGAGGAAGAGAGAAAAGAGGGGGACAAGAAGGAGGAGAGAGGGAAGAGAGGAAAAGAGAGGGGGCTAAGAAGGAGGAGAGAGGAAGAGAGGGGATACATGAGGAGGAGAGAAGAGAGGAAAAGAGAGGGACAAGAAGGGAGGAGAGAGGAAGAGAGAGGGGGACAAGAAGGAGGAGGAGAGGAAGAGAGGGGGACAGAAGGAGGAGGAGAGGAAAAGAGAGCGAGAGAGAAGAGAGGAAAAGAGAGGGGATGAAGGGAGGAGGAGGAAGAGAGGAAAAGAGAGGGGGGATAAGAAGAGAGAGGAAAAGAGAGGGGGCAAGAAGGAGGAGAGAGAGAAAGAGAGGGGATGGGAGAAGAGAGGAAGAGAGAAAGAGAGGGGACAAGAAGGGAGGAGAGAGGAAAAGAGAGGGGGACAAGAAGGGAGAGGAGAGAAAGAGAGGGGACAAGAAGGAGGAGAGAGGAAGAGAGGAAAAGAGAGGGGGACAAGAAGGGAGGAGGAGAGGAAAGAGAGGGGGATGACAGAGGAGAGAGAAGAGAGGAAAAGAGAGGGGGATGGAGAAGGGAGGAGGAGAGAAAGAGAGGGGGAAGAAGGAGGAGAGAGGAAGAGAGAGGGGAAAGAAGGGAGAGAGAGGAAGAGAGGAAAAAGAGAGAGGGGGACAAGAAGGAGGAGGAGAGGAAAAGAGAGGGGGATAAGAAGGAGGAGAGGAAGAGAGGAAAAGAGAGGGGGACAAGAAGGAGGGAGGAGAGAAGAGAGAGGACAAGAAGGGAGGAGAGAGAAAAGAGAGGTGACAAGAAGGGAGGGAGAGAGGAAGAGAGGAAAAGAGAGGGGGACAAGAAGGGAGGAGGAGAGGAAAAGAGAGGGGGACAAGAAGGGAGGAGGAGGAAGAGAGGAAAAGAGGAAAGGAGAGAGGAAGAGAGGAAAAGAGAGGCAGACAAGAAGGGAGGAGAGAGGAAAGAGGAAAGGAGAGAGGAAGATAGAAAAAGAGGGATAAGAAGGGAGGAGAGAGGAAGAGAGGAAAGAGAGGGGGACATGGGAGGAGGAGGAAGAGAGGAAGGGGGAGAAAAGAGAGAGGAAGAGAGAAAAGAGAGGGATGGGGCATGAGGAGGAGAAAAAGAGAGGGGACAGAAGGGGGAGGAGAGAGGGGAAGAGAGGAAAGAGAGGGGACAAGAAGGGGAGGAGGAGAAGAGAGGAAAGAGAAAGGAGAGAGGAAGAGAGGAGAGGGGACAAGAAGGAGGGAGGGAGAGGAAAAGTGAGGGGGACAAGAAGGGAGGAGAGAGTAAAGAGAGGAAAGAGAGGACAAGAAGGAGTGAGAGAGGAAGAGAGGAAAAGAGAGGGTGGACAAGAAGGGAGGAGGGAGGAGGAAGAGATAGGGACAAGAAGGAGGAGGAGAGGGAAAAGAGGGGGACAGAAGGGAGGAGAGAGGAAGAGAGAAAAGAGAGGGGGACAAGAAGGTAGAGGAGGGAGAGGAAGAGAGAGGGACAATGGGAGGAGGAGATATGAGAGGGGGACAAGAAGGGAGGAGGAGAGAAAAGAGAGGACAAGAAGGGAGGAGGAGAGGAAAAGAGAGGGGGACAAGAAGGGAGGAGGAGGAAGAGAGGAAGAGAGAGGGGGGACAGAAGGAGGAGGAGGGAGAGAGGAAGAGAGAGGGAATGAAGAAGAAGAGGCAGAGCGAGGACACAACTCAAGTACAGTCTCTGCTGCCATCATGTGGTGAAACTTGTTCCTAATAATCATTGAATTATATTAATTTGGTGACGCTGCAGTCGTTAATCTGTTAGTCCTACATTTCCCACAATGCCTTGGTGAGGAATGTAGGAGGATGAGCAGTTATAGCTTGTTACTTTAATTCTGAGCCATTTCTCTTCTTCTCTGAACGATGGTGGTACGAGGACAGACGTGCTGATATCAAATATTTCTCAGTAAGTTTAGTCTTGATTATTTATCAAATACATTTAAATACTCTTATATTTTTATCATCTGTTTTATTATTGTAACAAACATAAAGGCTGTCATGGCTCACCAGTACTCATGCATTCAAATTTGGGAAAACACACACAGTGAAAGTTCTAATTAATATACCTTTAGAGTGTGTGTGTACACGCAAAAAGTCTCCACCTGTGTGTACGAGCAGCTCTTCCCATGAC
The DNA here is from genome assembly GCF_022539355.2 of Hippoglossus stenolepis. Taxonomy (NCBI): domain Eukaryota; kingdom Metazoa; phylum Chordata; class Actinopteri; order Pleuronectiformes; family Pleuronectidae; genus Hippoglossus; species Hippoglossus stenolepis. The sequence continues at coordinate 388,832 of NC_061488.1, forward strand.
ACTTGCTGCAGATGAACATGTCCGTCTCAGTTCCTCCGACCTTCGACAGCTGATGTTCTCTGATCGACTCTTTAGTCAAAGTCTCTCTGATCTGCTTCAGCTCCGTACTCGCCATCTCCTACACACACACAGACACACACAGACACACACACACAGACACACACGTTGGTACTGAACTAATAAAGACTCTCAGACCCTGACCCAGAATCTTTCCACACAGAAACTCAGCCTGAC
>NC_061488.1:394065-396565 GCF_022539355.2 Hippoglossus stenolepis
TAAAAATGGACCAACCTAGATTGACCTGGATTGAATGACTAACCTGACTAGCCTGGACTAACTCTGGACTAAAATGGATTTAACCTGACTAAAATGGACTAACCTGAATAAATCGGACTAACTTGGATTAGCCCGACTCAAAATTGACCAACCCGGACAAACTTGATTAATCCTGGACCAAAATGACCAGCTTGACTAAATGACCAACCTACACTTGGACTAAAATGGACTAACTTGGACTAAATGGACTTAAATGGATTAACCTGACTAAGATGGACCAAAATGATAAACCTGGGACTAACCTGACCAAATGGATTGTCCCGACCAACCTGGACTAAAATGGACTAACCTGGACTAACCTGGACTAAATGGACTAACCTGATTAGCCTGACCAACCTGACCAAAACGGATTGAACCCGGACTAAATGACCAACCCGAATAAAACGACCAACCTGGATTAGCCTCTGACTAAAAAATTCCGACTAACCTGACAAACCTGATTAACCTGGGATCAAATGACCAGCCTGACCAAAATGACCAACCTGTACAACTTGGACTAAAATGGACTAACCTGGACTAAAATGGGACTAAAACGATTGAATCATTGACTCCAAATGACTAACCCGACCAACCCGGGACTAAAATGGGCCAACCTGGACTAAAATGGACTAACCTGGATTAACCTGGACTAAAACTGATTTACCTGGACTAACCTGGATTAACCTGGACTAAAATGGATTTAACCTGACCAACCTGACCAAATGACCAACCCGACTAACCTGACTAACCCGGACTAAATGACTAACCCGGATTAGCCTGACTAACCTGACCAAAATGATTAACCTGGGACTAAAAATGGATCAACTTGAATAAATGACCAACTCCGGATTAGCCTGGACCAAATTGATCGAATTTGACAAACCTGGATTAACCTGGACTAAAATGGACTAGCCTGGACTAAAATGGACCAACCTGGGCTAACCTGGACTAAAATGGACTAACCTGACCAAAAGGACTAAAATGGATTAACCTGGACTAAAATGATTAACCTGACCAACCTGACCAAAATGGGCCAACCCGACCAAAAATGACCAACCTGGATTAACCTGGATCTTTTCAAAATTGATTTAATTGGCTCAACCTGGGATTAACTCGACCAAACGACTAACCTGACTAACCTGGGATCGAAATGGGCCAACCTGGACCAACCTGACTAACCCGGGATTAACCTGACTAAACTGATTTATTTCGACCTCTATCCTGGATTAACCTGACTAAAACCGATCACCCGACCAACCCGGGACGAATCGGACTAAATGGATTAACCCGGACTCAACCTGACCAAAAATGGCCAACCTGGACTAAAATGGACTAACCTGGACAAACTGATTTACCTGGACTAACCTGGATTAACCTGGACCAACTGTACCCATGATGCTGCTTTTCTTGGCCACGTCTCCTTGTCAGACATTTTAATCTCAATTGGAGGAACTTGGTTAAATAAAGTTTGAACTAATTCAACATCCTGTTAATTAATACAAATGTATATTTCTTCTTCAGATAAAGTTAGATTCTTGTTTTACGTCTGTAACTGTCATGATAACATTTCACTTATCGTCTAACAACCAATGTGTTGATAATGAAGCTCAAACACATCATGTCACATTTCACAATAAAGCTCTTCAGCAGGTGAACCACGTCACAGTTAAACATATAGAATTCTGTCAATGTAAAACCTCCATACAATCTACAGACACACTACAGACACACTCTACAGACACACTACAGACACACTCTACAGACACACTCACAGACACTACACAGACACCTCTACACACACCTCCAAGGTGACACACTTGGCACACAATCTACAGGACACACTCACAGACACACTCCCCAAGGCACACACCTACACAATAAATCTAAGGCAGACACAATCTACAGACACACTACAGACACACTCTACAGACACACTCTACAGACACACTACAGACACACTCTACAGACACAACACTCTACAGACACACTCTACAGACACATGCAGCTGAGGTCAATCAGCTGAGGATTGCTCTCAGCTGCAGGTTTGTGAATGAGCAGATCTCAGATCAGATTAAACTCTGATCATTTTGTAAACCAGCAGCAGAAAAGCTTGTGCACGGAGCCGAGGGGACGCGCACGCTCCGTGTGTCCTGAGGCAGCAGTTCAACCTGCAGCTCCTCGCATCCCCTGTGTGTCTGGTGGTCTCAGGTGTCTGGGGAATTTGTGGATGTGTCCTAGAACCTGGTAGCATTAGCAAAAAATCTCTCACTGTCTTTCTTGTGCACCATCTTCTCCAGCTTCTTGGAGATCCTCTCCACCTCCTGCTGTGCAGACATGTTGGAGCTCTGAGCTCAAACTCGGACTGTGTCATCCTCCAGCAGCTGCTCCTCTGCTCGTCTGTTGTCGAGGAACCCAAGCATGCTGGAGCGAGCCAATTTCGAGTCACGAGCTTCCTTCAAAG
>NC_061488.1:399065-404065 GCF_022539355.2 Hippoglossus stenolepis
TTATGTTTGTCCAGGCTTGAAGGAGGGCTTAGTTTCAGGTTTAGTTCAGGTTTAGCTGAGGTTTAGTTGAGGTCTTAGTTGAGGTTTAGTTGAGGTTTAGGCTTATGTTTAGCTGAGGTTTAGTTGAGGCTCTAGTTGAGGCTTGTTGAGGCTAAGTTTTGAGGTTTAGTCTGTGCTTCTAGTTCAGGCTTAGTTGAGGCTTAGCTGAGGTTGTTGAGGTTTAAAGTTCATAGGCTTCAGTTCAGGCTCTAGTCTTGTGTTTGAAGGCTGGAGGCCGGGGTTGAGGCCGTAGTTGAGGTTGCCGAGGCTTAGTTCAGTCGAAGGAGAAGCTAGTCTAGGTTTAGTTCAGGTTTAGTTGAGGTTTAGTTCAGGTTAAGTTGAGGTTTAGTTTATGTTTAGTTCAGGTTTAGTTGAGGTTTAGTTCAGGTTTAGTTCCGGTTTAGTTGAGGTTTAGTTGAGGTTTAGTTGAGGTTTAGTTGAGGTTTAGTTGAGGTTTAGTTGAGGTTTAGTTGAGGTTTAGTTGAGGTTTAGTTGAGGTTTAGTTGAGGTTTAGTTCAGGTTTAGTTGAGGTTTAGTTGAGGTTTAGTTGAGGTTTAGTTCAGGTTTAGTTGAGGTTTAGTTGAGGTTAAGTTGAGGTTTAGTTCAGGTTTAGTTCAGGTTTAGTTGAGGTTTAGTTCAGGTTTAGTTCAGGTTTAGTTGAGGTTAAGTTGAGGTTTAGTTGAGGTTAAGTTGAGGTTTAGTTGAGGTTTAGTTCAGGTTTAGTTGAGGTTTAGTTCAGGTTTAGTTCAGGTTTAGTTGAGGTTGCTGAGGTTTAGTTGAGGTTAAGTTGAGGTTTAGTTCAGGTTTAGTTGAGGTTTAGTTGAGGTTTAGTTGAGGTTTAGTTGAGGTTTAGTTTAGGTTTAGTTCAGGTTTAGTTCAGGTTTAGTTGAGGTTTAGTTGAGGTTTAGTTCAGGTTTAGTTCAGGTTTAGTTGAGGTTTAGTTGAGGTTTAGTTGAGGTTTAGTTGAGGTTTAGTCCAGGTTTAGTTGAGGTTTAGTTGAGGTTTAGTTGAGGTTTAGTTGAGGTTTAGTTGAGGTTTAGTTCAGGTTTAGTTCAGGTTTAGTTGAGGTTTAGTTCAGGTTTAGTTCAGGTTTAGTTCAGGTTTAGTTCAGGTTTAGTTCAGGTTTAGTTTAGGTTTAGTTCAGGTTTAGTTCAGGTTTAGTTGAGGTTTAGTTGAGGTTTAGGGTTCTTCTCTCTCGTCCCCTCGTTGCTTCTCATCTTCTTCTTTCATGTCTTTTGTTCTCATTCTGTTTAGGGTTAGGGGGTTAGGGGTTTCTCTCTCCTCTTCCCCTTGTTTTTTATCTTCTTGTTTCCTTCTCTCCTTCTCTCATCCCTACATCAACTTTTCTTTCACCTCTCGTCCTCTTCGTCATCCCCTCTTCTTTTCTTCTTTTGTCCGTTCCAACACATGTGTAGTGTCAGATTTAAGTTTTTTTTAAATATCGCCTGCTGCTCATTTCTGCTCTGAACATTTTCTTTGTGTTTTAATGTTTTCACTTTAAAATCCTCAAAGTTCCACTGACGTTGACTCGTTGAACGTTTCCCGCTGACGGAGCCACAGGAAGTCGGTCAGTGATGCGATCTGTGATGTTGATGTGTAATCAGAAAAACATGGATGAGAAAATATGATTTAAACAAACGAGTCCGGCTTTATTCGCTGCTCGTGTGATGAAGAACTCAGAGCTCTGTGCATGTTTTAATATCTTCAACAGCTTGGATTATTTTTCCTAAAAACTTCCTTGACTTTCATAGAATAAAGTATTAGTGGCTAAGTGAACACTGAGGTTTTAAATTAGTTTTACAGTATAATGGATTTCAATTAAATTAACTACAGCCTGGAAATCACTCAGTGATACAGTTTGTTCTTTTTAACACAAATTGTTTTCATCTGTAAACATCATCGCTGGAAAAATGTTTAATTCCATTAAACTGCAAAACTGCTGCTCTGTTTCTAAAATGTCACCCTGAGCGAGATCCTGATCGAGATCAGACCCTGATCGAGATCAGATCCTGAGCGAGATCAGACCCTGAGCGAATCAGACCTGAGCGAGATCAGACCCTGAGCGAGATCAGACCCTGAGTGAGATCAGACCCTGAGCGAGATCAGACCCTGATCGAGATCAGATCCTGAGCGAATCCTGATCGAGATCAGACCCTGAGCGAGATCAGACCCTGATCGAGATCAGATCCTGAGCGAATCAGATCCTGATCGAGATCAGACCCTGAGCGAATCAGATCCTGAGCGAGATCAGATCCTGATCGAGATCAGACCTGAGCGAGATCCTGAGCGAGATCAGATCCTGATCGAGATCAGACCCTGAGCGAGATCAGACCCTGATCGAGATCAGACCCTGAGCGAGATCAGACCCTGGCGAGATCCTGAGCGAGATCAGACCCTGATCGAGATCAGACCTGATCGAGATCAGACCCTGAGCGAGATCTGAGCGAATCAGACCCTGATCGAGATCAGACCGCTATCGCTAAGATATTTCATAAAAACTTGTGTATGTATCGTTTTCTAGGTGCTGACGATAAAGCTTAGGGTTAGGGTTCTAATTCTTGTTTATCACCAGCTTCTGGAACTGACCTCGGGTTCTCACCTCATTTAATATATTCTTCAGTATATGAACCCGGACAATCTGCTGCTGCTTCACAGGACAAACACCAACTACACAACAGTCCAGATGTTATTGTGCGGACATTCTCTGGAGTTCTTGTGTGAAAACAGCTTTACTCTGCTGCCCCCAGTGGTTGTCTGTATAGTTACATGTGAAGCTTCACCATTTACCATCATGGAGGAAGGAGTCGACTCCACACAATACTCTGAAGTCTGAGGGAAGTGAGAATGACTCCATCCAACAGAGACTTCCTGTGTGAGGTCATTAGCAGCTCTTATAGATCTGCTGTGAGTAGAAAGGACACATCCTGGAGCTGAAGGTCAAAATGAACAACCTGGGATGAAGGAGAGCGAACTTCCTGCTTGAGGTGGTCCACAGCTGAGACTCCAGAGATCCAGAGATCCAGAGATCCAGAGATCCAGAGATCCAGAGATCCAGAGAACACAGAGAACACAGAGAAACACTTCCTGGCGTCACAGGTGACTCAGTCCATATTGGCACTTCCTGAATTCAGCGGTTGGTTTAATGTAAAAACAAAATCAACTCTTTCAAGTTTCACAGATTTACTCTGAATGAAAAGACCAAAACATTTTTGAGCAAAGACAGAAAGAAAAAGGAACTGAAACGGTGCTTCCTGAGGACACACGGCGGAAAGACGCTCGTTCCATGTTCAAGAAAGCATAAAAGAATCTCTCCTGATAATCTGGATCTTCGATGCAGCTTGGCACCATGGTGAAAACATTAAAATCATTTGAGCAGTGGTGTGGTTAAATGGCGGAAGTACAGTAATAGACTCATATTCAAAGATATGGAAACAGGATGAAAGGAAACACGTATATGACGAATGAAAAGCTCAGTGAGATCTGAGTGAAGTGAAGCAGTGAATATAAAACGGTCACATTAGGTGGAGTCACGTGTCACTGCAGGTTAACTCACCTCCTGTTGGAGGAGTTCTGCTCTTTTGAAACATCCATAAATAACTTTATTTATCCTGTTCACAGCTTTAACAGAGGAGAATGATTACAGATCATTAATATGTATCTTTACTATCCAGATGTGGTTTGGACTGTTTACATTTTTTTGTATTTCACCGTCTCATCCTGTGACCTTCAAATGCTGGAGGTGTTAATTCTCTCTGATTAAACATCAAAGCAGCGCTCTATGCTGAGTAACAGCGCCCCCTGCAGTAATTCATTCAAGTCAATTCATCAGAGGTGAAACAAAGCGGTGAAATCGGGTGAAATCTTCTGCTCGACTGGAGCTCAGACGCTGAACTGAGATATTACCCATGATCCTCCTGAACCTGAAGAGCTGCAGCTGTAACACATCCACAGAACTCTGTTCAGGATTCTTCACGTTTCAACGGGTTCCTGCTGAATGTTGGAGAGAAAACTGAACTGAACTGATCTGAACTGATTCATTGGTCGTGAATAGTTTTTCTTCTACAGGATCAAACTCACTCACTAAAGTTTTAAAGCGACATTTATACGAGGCTCAATTCTTCTTATTACAAGTCAGTGATGCATCAAAATCATTTTTAAATTGTAACTTTGAGTTTAAATTGTTTCATGATGCTGCTTTGATTATTAATAATGAGCAGCTACAGTGTAAACACACCACAATTTACACTTTATTCCTTTATATATCTGATCAGCTGCTGTGTGTTCGTGTGTGTGTGTGTGTGTGTGTGTGTGTGTGTGTGTGTGTGTGTGTGTGTGTGTGTGTGTGTGTGTGTGTGTGTGTGTGTGTGTGTGTGTGTGTTCCCTGCCGAGTGCCAACATTCCAGCTTGGAGACAGGAAGTCAGGGACAAGGTGGCGGTGGTGATGTCATCATCCTCAGGCAGAGAACATGGAGGTCAGTTTTGTTTCAGCGTCCAATCGTCGTCCAGAGTCTGAGACAACACAGCAAAGTGTAAATACTGAAAACAAATAGAATCATGTGTTTAAATCCTGTGTCAGTAAAAGTCTGTTAAATACAAAGTATCTCGGTGGTGGAGTCACATAAAAAATATGAAGTACTTTAATCTAATATTTATTCTTTATCATTTATCTAAATGACTTACTACATTAATTTGAACATTTTTAAGTTTACTTTTTTTGTTGTCTTTTATTTTAAGTTAAATTGTATTATTATTATTAATAATATAACAATACAATGCATTCATATTATATTACTATGTGTGTGTTATGCACATTTTTCAATGTAAAATTTTTATTTTAATCTTCCTTTTAAAAAGTATTAAGTAGGAAAGTTTCTCAATTTTATTCCTTCCTCAACTATTTGTGTTTCCCTGCTAAACTATACTTAAAACTATACTATGTGACAGTATATGTAATCTTGTTT